>NW_008345226.1:1349620-1371167 GCF_000622305.1 Nannospalax galili
AGGGACTGAGTTGCTCTGGGTGAGAAGGGTCAGGAAGCAGTATTGGTTCCCCAGGTGTCTGGGGCCCCAAGACTAGGAATGGCGCAGGGTCCAAACTAGGAGTATAGAATGGCGAGGCGGGGGATGGAAGGGTGAATGTCGCTTAAGGAGTCCCAGTGCAGAGAGCTGCGCTATAGACTTACCCCAAGAGGCCTGAGGATAGTAGTGCAGGCTAGGAGCTAAATAATTTTTTTTTTTTTAAAAAGAATAAGCATCTTTCTATTTAAGGGAAGTCTGAGGAACAGTATTCCCAATCTTAAACTCTTACTGTGTGTTGTTTTTATTGCTGGCCTTCAAGAACATTATATTAGTCACTTTTCTGTTGTTGTGATAGAAACACTGACCCAAGCAATTTATAGAAGGAAGAGTTTATTTGAGCTTACGGTTTCAGGGGAATCACAGTCTGTCATGGCAGGGAGGCATGGTGGCTGGAGGTGGCTGGAGCAAGAGCAGCAGAAGGGAAGCTTTCACATCATCACGCAGGCACAGGAAGCAAGCAAGGCTTAAGAACTGTCTAAGTCCACCCCCAGTGACGTACTTCCTCCAGGATAGCCACACCTTCTAAAACCTCCCTAAACAGCACCACCATGTGGGGACAAAATGTCCAAATACCTGGAGCCTATGGGGGACATTCTCATTCAAACTACCACAGACATTTTAAGTGTTTTTTTGTGTGTGTGTGTGTTGGGGGGGTGAGAGAAGTTTTACCAATATAGCCTAGTCTAGCAGAGTCCCTTCTGCCTCAGCCTCCTGAATGTTTGGACACAAATGATTTTTGTTGAGGATTAGTATCGAGAACTATCTCCTAACAATTGATCAACAGTTTTCTGAATTTGATCTTCTCAAGGAATTTCTTTTACATTTTCCCCTCAACAATATCCATGTACTTGTACTGTAAGAACTACTGAAAGTGCAGAAACATGTAATAATATTACATGTCTGACTCATCTAACTGCTTCTTTCTGCTTCCATAATTTGCTTGGCTTAAGGTGGCACTAACTCCATTTTGTCTAGCTATAGATCAAGCAAGCCCAGGCATATAGCAGCCTTATAAGGTAAAAACAGAAACTTCTGGTCCCACAGATAACAGTCAGCACATTCCAATGCCCTAAAGACAGCCCCTACCAATAAGAATCCTCCCCGTACTCAGGGTATAGGACAATCCAATCATTTTAAAGGATGCTTGGTGCACTTGGGCTTCCATGAAACTTCCCTATAAAAGCCTACCCCACCCTAGATCAGGGCTCTCAGTACAGATTCGCTGCATTGGTGAAATCTGAGGGCCTGAGCTTAAGCCCGAATAAAGGCTTTTTGCTGTTACATACACTCCAGACTCCTTCGTGGTCATTGGGGATTGTGAGATCTGGGCATAACATTTGGGGTCTCGTTGGGATCCCCAAGACCCCCACAGGACCCCCAGAGCATTGAGTCTGGTCCAGCCAGTAAATGTCTTTGTCCTCTTGTTTGTGTGTGTTACATGATCTTGGTTTTGGGCCCCTGTTACCTTGTTGGCCTGTTGGCAGTTTAGGCAGATGTGCTGGAAGACCCCAGGCCATGGGACTCAGGAGACATCCTGGACCCACCTGATGGGGATTGGATCCTACTTGTAACTTTGGAAAGGAAAGGTGGATCGTGTCCACGGAGCGGCGAGAGGCTGACATTCCACTTTCAATTATTGTTTAAGGCGCCAGAAGTATTGTTTTGTCAGTGTGTGTCTTTGTGTTTTCCATGTTATTTGTGACTTACTTAGTTGAGGACATGGGACAAAGTCAAGTAACACCTTTGATTCTTTTCCAGGATCATTTTTCTGACTTCAAAAAGAAGGCTAGAGGACAAGGGCTGGAAGTCAAAAAGGGCAGACTCTGTCCTTTGCAGGAATGAATGGCCAATCTTTGACGCTGGATGGCTGGGAGGGGTAACGTTTGACCTCCCCACTATTTTCAAGGTTAAAAATATTATTTTTGGGCAACCAGGACACCCCGACCGGGTTCTTTATATTGCAACCTGGCAGGCCCTGGTTGAAGAGCCCCCCTGAATGGCTCAAACCATTTTTGCCACCACAGGGTTCAAAGACAACCATACTCACCCTGCATGATGACGAGCGGGAGAATAGTGAAACTAAACCGTCCACCCCACTTCATCCTGTTCTCCAGGGCGGAACAGAGGAAGAACTTCTGTGTGAGCCTCACCCATATCTGCCCACACCGCCAGCACAACCAGGGTGTTTAGAGTCCCCAGGAGAGGCTGAGGCAGGCCAAGCCCCTAGGGATGAGACCCCCCTCAAACTTAGAGGAGGGTCCAGAGAGGACAGCCACAAGCAGCGGCAGACTCTACCATCCTTCCCTTAAGGGCAGTGGGGACCCCTTAATGAGGCAGGAGACCAACAGATGCAATATTGGCCATTTGCCACCAGTGACCTCTACAATTGGAAATTGCAAATGGCCAAATTCTCTGAGAAACCACAGGGTCTTATTGATCTGTTAGAATCTGATCTTTTCACCCATCAGCCCACTTTGGATGACATCCAGCAGCTATTACAGGTTCTATTTACCACCAAGGAGAGGGACTGGATCCAAACTGAGGCCTGGAAGCTGGTCCCCGGGGTGGATGGGAATCCTACCACCAACCAGGCACTGATCGATGAAGCCTTCCCATTAGTCTGACCAAACTGGGACTTCAATGTGGCAGAAAATAAGGAGAGGCTCAGGTCTACCACCAGACTCTAATGGAGGGGGTGTCTCCGGGCCGCCGCAAGGTGCCCAACTAATTTGGCTAAGATTAGTGATGTGCAGCAAGAAAAGACAGAATCCCTGGCAGCCTTTTTAGAGAGGATCTTTGAGGCATTCCGAACTTATACACCCATGAATCCAGAGGCACCAGAAAACAAGAATGCAGTCACACTGGCCTTTGTCAACCAATCAGCACCCAACATTAGGCACAAATTACAGAAACTAGATTGGCAGCTAAGACTCTGCTGCAGCATTTGGCAGTGGCAGAGAGGGTCTATAACCACAGAGAAAGCACGGAAGACAAACGGGCTTGAGCCGCAGATGCTGCTAGCACCAAGCAGACCTGAGACTTTGCTAAGATCCTTCTGGCTATGACTACAAAGTTGCCTGATGAGCAGGAATGCCAACTGCACTACCTCTCTGCAGACTCAGGTAGGAAACCCTGGGAAGGAGTAACCAAGGTTACAGAGGAACCAATGTGCCTGTTGCAAAAAGATGGGCCACTGGATGAAAGATTGCCCAGAAAAACCTGCTGGGTGAGGCAGGGCCAAAAAGGAGTGCAAATCCTCGAGCTCCGGGAAATGAGAGACTAGGGGGTTGGGGTTTGGATCCCCTCCCTGAACCTAGGGTAACCCTCAAAGTGGAGGGAATGCCTGTGAGCTTCCATGTAGACGGGGTGCCCAACACTTGGTATTAACTGAGCCCCAAGGAAAACTATCACATAAAAAGTCCTGGGTACAGGGGGCTACTGGGAAGAACCAATACTCATGGACCACCCGAAGAAAAGTGGACCTGGGCAAGGGTTGGATGTTCCACTCCTTCCTGGTCATGCCAGAGTTCCCCTACCCACTCCTGGGCAGACACTTGCTCACCAAAATTGGAGCCCACATTCACTTCACCCCTAGTGGGGCCCAAATGACTGACCAAGAAGGCCACCGAATCCAGGTACTCACCCTACAACTGGAAGATGAATTTAGGTTACATCAAAAACTGGCCTCTACATCAGAGGAGGAGGTTTCCACCTGGCTAAAGGAGTTCCCCACAGCCTGGGCCGAGACTTGGGGCATGGGGCTGGCTCCCCCCCCTCCATCTGGATAGAGCTTAACCCTGGAATCCTACCAGCCAGAGTTAAACAGTACCCTATGTCCCAGGAGGCCAGACTGGGGATCACTCCTCATATCCGATGCCTGAGGGATCAAGGCATCTTGGTGCCTTACCGATCAGCTTGGAATATCCCCTTCCTGCCAGCCAAAAAGCAAAATTCAAATGACTATTGGCCAGTCCAGGACTTGAGAGAGGTTAACAAGCGGGTTATGGATGTTCATCCAACGGTACCTAATCCTTACACTCTCCTGAGTTCCTTGCCACCTTCCAGAAACTGGTACACAGTGTTAGACTTGAAAGATGCCTTTTTTAGCCTGCCTCTGGCCAAAGAGAGCCAGCCCTTCTTTGCTTTCGAATGGAAAGACCAGGAGATCAGCTTCCACGGGCAGCTGACTTGGACCCATCTGCCGCAGGGATTCAAAAATTTGCCTACCCTGTTTGATGAGGTGCTTCATGAAGACCTGGGTGAGTACCAGCTGGAACACCCCCAGCTTACCCTATTACAATATGTAGATGACCTCTTAATAGCTGCTGATAATGCCTTGCAGTGTCAGCAGGGAATCAGAGATCTCCTGGAGGCCCTAGGCAGATTGGGATATTGGGCATCTGCCAAGAAAGCCCAAATATACTAGAGAGAGGTCACCTATCTGGGATACATATTAAATGAAGGATAAAGATGGCTTACAGATGCCAGGAAAGAGACGTGCTAAAGATACCCACCCCTCACTCCCAGAGGGCGGTGAGAGAATTCTTGGGGTCAGCAGGATTCTGCTGTTTATGGATCCCAGGATTTGCTGAATTGGTGAGGCCCCTCTATGAAGTCACACTGGAAAGTGAGCCCTTCATTTGGATGGAGGTCCAGGAAAAGGCCTTCAGTAAGATCAAACAGGCCCTTCTGGCTGCCCCAGCCCTAGGAATCCTGCATGTTACTAAGCCTTTTTATCTTTTCATAGATGAAAAGAAGGGGGTGGCCAAAGGAGTCCTAACTCAGACTGTGGTGCCCTGGGGTAGGCCAGTGGCATATCTATCAAAAAAACTGGACCCAGTTGCTGCTGGATGGCTACCATGTTTGCAAATTATAGCAGCCATGGCTGTTCTAGTCAAAGATGCAGACGAGTTAACCTTAGGGCAAGAATTATGTATCACAACCCCTCACGCCATTGAGGGAGTTCTCAAGCAGCTACCCAACCGCTGGTTGACCAATGCCCAGATGACTCACTATCAAAGCTTGCTCCTTAACCCCCCAAGGATCTGTTTTCTCCAGAGCACAGCCCTCAACCTGGCCACCCTGCTGCCCAAACCAGACCTGGACATACCCCTTGTACAACTGCGTGGGGATCCTGAGCCAAGTGCGTGGGCTCAGAAAAGACCTGACCGACTAGTCACTTCCTGATGCAGAAGCCACTTGATTCACTGATGGCAGCAGTTTTGTGCAAAACGGACAGAGGTACATGGGGGCAGCAGTAGTAACAGAGCCCAAAACTGTCTGGGCAGCGGTTTTACCTTCGGGGACTTCAGCCCAGAGGGCTGAGCTGATAGCCTTGACAGAGGCTCTTAAATTAGGCAAGGACAAAAAATTGAAGGTGTGTACAGATAGCTGGTGTGCCTTTGCCACAGCCCATATACATGGGGCCATCTACCAGGAGAGGAGGCTGCTCACAGCTGAGGGAAAGACTATTAAAATAAACAAGGAATCATAGACTTACTGGCTGTCCTATGGCTACCCAAGAAACTGGCTATCATCCATTACCCCAGGCACCAGAAGACAGATATGCCTATAGCTCAAGGAAACCAGAGGGCAGACCAGGTTGCCAAGGAGATGGCCCTGAAAGCAACCTTAGTCCTGGCTATCCATCTGCCAGACCCAGGGCCACCCGTGCTACCAGACCAACCTGATTATTCTCAGGAAGATCTGAAGCTGATATACAAACTTCCCATGACCCAAAAGATTAATGCCTGGTGGCATACAGGGGACTGCAGGATTATCCTGCCAAGTAACCTAGCCAAAGATCTTCTCAATTACATCCACTGGACCACCCACCTGGGCACTTCAAAGACAGAAGACCTCTTAAGAAACGCCCATCTCAAGGTACTGAACCTCTGATCACATATTGATTCAATCACCTCCAAATGTCTTAGCTGTAGGCTGATGAAGGCTGAGAACCTTCCCAAAGAACAGGGGACCAGTTGAGAGGCTCCAAGCCCAGAGCCCACTGGGAAATGGACTTCACAGAGATAAAACTGGCAAATATGGTTATAAATATCTTTTAGTTCTGGTAGATACTTTTTCAGGATGGACTGACACGTACCCCACCAAGCACAAAACTGCACAAATGGTCACCAAGTGGCTACTGGAAGACATTCTTCCAAGGTACGGTATGCTGGCTCTTCTGAGCTCAGACAATGGACCAGCATTCACCTCGCAGGTAACACAAGAGTTAGCAAAAGTATTGGGGGGAAAATGGAAATTACATTGGGCCTATCGGCTCCAGAGTTCTGGACGGTTGGAGAGGATGAATAGAACTCTAAAAGAGACCCTTACTAAATTAACCATGGAGACTGGTGGGGACTGGGTGGCTCTCCTTCCCTTTGCTCTATATAGGGTGCGAAACTCACCCTACATGTTAGGTTTAACTCCATTTGGAATCATGTTTGGAAGACCCCTTCCCATCCTCCCCAATTTAAAAGCTGAATTAATTGCTGAGTTTGATATCCGTCAATTGCTTGATTCTCTTGAGGCTGTACCACACACCCACAAGGACGTGTGGCTCCATCTGAAAGCTATTTATGAGACTGCTCCTTCTACCCCACACAACTACCAGCCTGGCGACTGGGTCTACATCTGCAGACACCACCATGAAACCCTAGAACTGCACTGGAAAGGACTGTACATGGTGCTTCTGACTACCCCAACTGCAGTGAAAGTAGAATTACTGCCTGTATTCATCACACCCACATCTGGCTAGAGAACCCACACCCAGACACAGATGACCTTTGCTCTCTGCTGATTGCTGCACCAGATCCCAAAACATGAAAAGTCCACAAGGACACAGGCAACCCCCTCAAGATAAGACTTTATTGTTCTTAATGGCTTCTATAATTGTCCTCTGGCAGTGCTCACCCTGACCTTCCCAACACTCTCTGTCAGGGAAACGTACCAAGGGAGAAACCAGGTGGTTGGCATGGCCGACTGCCCCCTAGTGGGCTGTTGAGAACCCCTAGATGTCATAGTCCTAATAACGTTAACTATTGGACCATGTGTCATCAATCGGCTGCCTTCATTAGAGAACGGGTGAGTGCAGTACAATGCATGGTCCTGAGGTCCCATTATCAGCCAGTAGACCCTCACATTAGACCCCATCCCAGACCCATGATTGGGTCATCCCTAGTTACTAGGAGAGGGGGAAATGTGGGACCCTGACTCATCTAACTGCTTCTTTCTGCTTCTGTAATGTGCTTGGCTTAAGGTGGCACTAACTCCATTTTGACTATCTATAGATTAAGCAAGCCCAGGTATATAGCAGCCTTATAAGGTAAAAACAGAAACTTCTGGCCCCACAGATAACAGCACATTCCAGTGCTCTAAAGACAGCCCCTACCAGGGCATAGGCCCATCCAATCATTTTAAAGGATGCTTGGTGGGCACAGGCTTCTGTGAAACTTCCCTATAAAAGCCTACCCCACCCTAGATCGGGGCTCTCAGTACAGATCTGCTGCGTTGGTGAAATCTGAGGGCCCGAGCTTAAGCCCGAATAAAGGCTCTTTGCTGTTGCATACACTCCGGACTCCTTGGTGGTCATTGGAGGTCGTGAGATCTGGGTGTAATATCCCTTGGTCAAGGTGAGGAAAAAATTTAAAATGGTTATTGCTCAATGATAAAGCAGATTTTAACATTATTAGTAATGTTATAAGTAATTTGATTCAGTTATGATCAATCTCCAGTGACTAAATTCTCCACTCTAGGAATGATTCATGACTGTCTCCCTGTGCCATGGCTTTTACATAGTTATTTAGTCAAAAAAATTCAAATGGCTGCTTTCTGTCACATAAATGTGCCATCAGGTATTTTTCTATACATCATAGGATGTATCTCCTTCCTTAGAAAATGGCTGTCACTATTATTACTAATTGTAATAGAAAAAGAGATGATGGTATTCTATGCTGATATTCTGAAATGAGCTATTTCAGAAGAACCATATAAGGGCAGGAGTATTTACCTCATTTGAAGAGATGAAAAGAAATGAACAGATTTGGGAGGGTAGGATTGTCTATACCTAATACCTGACATCCACAACCACCACAGATATTAGCTGTAGAAAACCTGATTTCCAAATTGTTTTTCAGAAAAAAATGGACTTACACTATTTTTTTAACTTTCTTGTTTTACTTGGATAATGATGAAATTTCATCTTATTCTCTCTCTCTCTCTCTCTCTCTCTCTCTCTCTCTTGATCTCGCTGTGTAGCCCAAGTTGGCCTCAAATTTGTGATCCCCCTTTCTCTACTTCCCAATGGCATGAGCATAGTTGTATAGCCCCATGCTGTATTCCCCTCTTAATAAAGTCAAGCAATGGAGCAATTGAGTCCATCTCATTTCTATATATATATTAGAAAAAATGATGCTCTCCAGTTCCAGTTTTATTCTAAAATGTTCAAAGAAAGGAGGGCAAGAAAATGGAATGACACAGAAGGGCAGGACCGTTGGTTTGTATTACTTCATTAACTCAACAGACTTTGGAGGCAAAGAGTTAACACAGAGCAGGTGATTGGCTCCTGTATCACTGTACATACCGCACAAGAGCAAGGATATACCCCACTGAGGGAAAGGATAATCTATCCAGCCTCCTCTGCTGAGAGAAATCATGACCTGTGACAGCACTGCCTGGCCAATACAAAGTAGGCAAATGACTGAATGGAGGGGAGAGTATCATGTCCAGAGCCTTCCATTTCTCAGAGTTTGAATGAGTTTTTGCCCAGGCTCATAGTTGCCTGCTGTCTTAGTTTGCTTCTTCATTGCTGTGACAAAACACCCTGACCACTTCCAACTTGGAGAGGAAAGGGTTTATTCAGCTTACATCTCCCAGGTTGCAGTTCATCAGGGAGCCCAAGGTAGGAACTCAGAGCAGGAACCTGGAGGCAGGAGCTGGAACACAGGCCATGGAGGAACGCTGCTTACTGGCTTGCTCTCCTGGCCCCCGCTTAGCCTGCTTTGTTATACAACATAGGCCCACCTGCCCAGGGGTGGCACCACCCACAGTGGGCTGGGCCCTCTCACATCACTCATCAAGAAGATGCCCCTCAGACATGGCCACAGGCCTGTCCAATAGAGGTAATTCCCCAATTGAGGCTCCCTCAACCCAGGTGTGTCAAGTTGACACTAATGCTATCCAGCACACCTGCTAACCTGCCTTCCTTGAGAGGCGGAGGGACATAGAAACCTGGTTCTTCTTCCTCTTCACTCGCAACTTGTGGTGTGACTCTAGGCAAGTCATTTTCTCCCTCTGCATCTTAGTTTGGTAATAGATGCAATGAGATCCTTCCCAACCCTAACACTGAGTTTCACCACAAAGGCAGGACTGTCAACTCTGGTGCTGACTGGCTCTATGAGTTCCACACAAAGAGACAGTTACAGCTTCAAGAGCTTAGAGTTCCTTAGAAGCTGATGGAATCTAAGTTCCAAACAAAAGCAGGTTTGTCTTGTTTATTTTCTTATTCTGCCTGATTCACAACAATATAGATGCTTACCTTTTCCTTT
Source organism: Nannospalax galili (assembly GCF_000622305.1). Taxonomy (NCBI): domain Eukaryota; kingdom Metazoa; phylum Chordata; class Mammalia; order Rodentia; family Spalacidae; genus Nannospalax; species Nannospalax galili. The sequence continues at coordinate 1,359,247 of NW_008345226.1, forward strand.
GTGGAGGCATTGCTAATAACTACCCAAAAAAGGTACCCAAAAAAGCGTGGATTGAGGCAGGCTCTTGTATAGCCCAGGCTATCCTCAAGCTCACACTGTAACTGAAGCTGACCTGGAACTCCTGCCTCCATCACCCAAGTGCTGGGATTGCAAGCATTTGCCACTGTGCCTGGCTACAAAAAGTCATTTCACTCAAGAAATGTCATGTCATTCAATGCCTATTTTTGAATTTTCCTTCTGTCTGAGTGGTCATCAACCTTCTTTCTTCAGATAAGAAGCCTGACGACAGTCCACCTACTTCCCTCTGTCTCCAACATGTCACCTTGTGCAGCTACCATCATCTCTCACTGAACAATGACTGTACTAACTCCTAACAGCCTCTCCAAGTCCCTCCACACCCTGCCTCTCATCCCTTCTCCTGATTGCAAATAAAGCAACCTTCTTAAAACATGAATTGATCACCTCTTGCTCATGCTACATCCCTAAAAGATCTCTCATTGTACTTAAGATGTTCAGTTGGCTCCGGTTTATAAGATCCGGTGTGAGTTGCCCAACTCCCTCCCTCATTCATTCACCATTCTCCCAGCACCATTTCCTCTTGGAGGCTTTACACATTGCCCCATGATGGTTGGGCTCCCAATCTGATATGCTACCGTGTTTGCTGCAGCTCTCTGTTTGTAATATCCTTGTTGCTCTCTGTTTGAATGCCATTTTCTCAGACCAGACTCGTTGACTCCAGCTCCCAAACTCTTTAAGATTATCACAAATTAAAACAAGTGTGAATTTTTTACTTATTTATAATCTCTTTCCCTTATGAGGCTCTCTGAGGAGATGGGACACTCTGTCTTCTTCAGAACAATATTCCTCTGCCTACCACAATGGCCAGTTTGTTACAAGCTTATCATTCTTGGATGAATGGACAATCAGGGAGTTCCCATCTTCGGATGGTTTTATTTCCATCCTATAAAGCTATTATCAGGGGAAATATTTCAAGAGTGTTCCTATGAAGGTCTGGGTCTAGCCTGGGCAGGCCTTATTAGAAAGTAGCTCTCTTTTTACATGCACAGTTTCTGCTTAGGGATACAGAGTTTTAAGAGGTTGCTAAGGGTAGTATGTCCTTTAAGATATTACTCTGGACTCTTCTCTGCTCCCTAGTCCTTGTGACCTCTATGGAGAGAATTCAGATGAAATACACACAGTATAGGGTAAGTAGGCAGAGTTATTACAGAGGTAAGCGTGAACAATGACCAAAGAGATCACTGCATGAATCTATATTTTAGGTAGGCTGTACGTTAGTTCTAAAACCTCTGGAACAGTTTTCCTAACGGACATTTTCCTGTCTAGGTTATTGATAGGCCCAACTTGGATTGACTGTTACAGGAGAGTGCAGTGGAATATCCTTGTTGTTTTTTCAGACAATGTCTCATGTATCCTGGCTAGTATTGCACTGGATGACCTTAAGTTTTTGATCCTCTTGCCACCACTTCCCAAGTCCTGGACTATAGGTGTGTGCCACTGTGCCTGGTTTCTGTAGTGCTAAGGATTGTGTCTTTGTTCTTTACCAGAAAGTTTCCTGATATACAGTAATCTTATAAGGCTTGGGGCTCCTGGAACTTGGTATGCATAATTGTCAATTAATGATGTTTTATAAAAAGTAGCTATCAAAGTCCCGGCATATCAGGATATCGTACCAGGGCCAAAAATATGACTCAGCAATTCCAGTCCTTTGGTTTTCCAAGTTGTTGATTACGAGCAAGGGGTCCAGCCTTTTAATCCTGCTAGTACCTAACTGGCTCACTAACACCACTATGGCTGTCCTTGTTCCATTTCTGTTGCTGTGATAAAATATCCTGACAAAAACAAACTTAGGGAGAAAGGGGTTATCTTAACTCACAGTTCCTGGTCACAGTCCATTGCTGCAGGGAAGCCATAGTGACAGGAGCTTGAAGTACCTAGTCACATCACATCCACGGTCAAGAGCCGAGAGACATTTTTATGCATGCTTAGTACTCGGCTCACTTTCTCTACTCTTATACAATCCAGGGCCCAAACTCAGGGAATGGTCCTACCCACAGTGGGCTGGGTCTTCCCATCCTAATGAACCCAAGTAAAAAAAGATCCCTCACAGGGATGCCCATCAGCTCGTGTGATCTAGTCAACCCCTGGAGACAGCAAAGGCTCTGTTCCTTTCTAAGTACTTGACTCTGAGCAAATAACTTAGCCTGTTTCGTAAGCTCTAAAATGAGGCCAATAATATAATCTGGTAGGTTGTCTTGAGGATTTAATGAAGTAATGAATGTAATTATAATGGCTAGCATCGTGTGTGACCTACAATAGATGCTTGATAACCATTAGTTCTCACCAATGATGTTTTATTCGACCCAGGAAGTCAAGTTCCAAGGTGGGAGGCTGGGAGTTTCTGGAGAGGCATTTGTTCTGTTTTCTATCTCCCCCTCACATGCACTCTATCCAACACTCCAAGACCCAAAAAGTAGAAAGCAAAAATGTGATGAGCTTTAATTCCAACTTTATTCACTTAAAGCCTAACATCTGAATTTACAAACTAGCAGTATGAAATTGCTGGCCCTTAAACTTTGACAAGATGAATTATCCTTAGATACAACGAATAATAACATATATAACAAAAGTGTCCATATATATGGGTCTTTTGCTTGTCTATTTTTGCTTTTTTGAGACCAGGTCTCTCTTTCAGGCTGGCCTGAATTCCTATTTTTAAGGCCTTCGCTGCACTGGCATTTGGTGACAGCTCGTGGAAAGCCCTTGCAGGCAGGGAGTAGGTGATATTAACTTTCTCCACAGTAGTTGCAGCACGCAGAGTGCCAGGATATCAAGAATTCAACATTCCCCTCCTCGTGTCCTCCCCCACATCCCGTTCCAGCAGCGTGGGTTTTAGATATGCAGCACATCCCCAGTGCTCTGTGTAGGTGGTGGGGTGGGAGGAGGAGAAATACAAGCTTTATTTTTCCCCCCGCTGCCTGTCAGCCAATTCTCTGCTTTCCTCTGTCTTCCATGAGTGATGAGGTCATCCTAGCTCAAGAAAATCAAACTTCTCTTTTTTTTCAAACCCAATAAAGGCCAGCATTGTAAGTCTTTGTAAACAGAGGCCAAACCAGTGGAGAGCCCGGCAAGACAAGGAGCCCGCCCTCTGGCGGTGGCACCAGACAGTGCCCCGCGCTTCTCGCAGCAGCGACAGGAAGGCTAGAGCCAAGGCTAAAATGTAAGTTAAAATTAGATCAATAGTCAGCTTGGCTGTCTCAATCAATGCTTCGCAGAGAGAGCATACAACCGTCTATTTATAACTAAACCCGGCATTATCTTCTGCTTTTAGAACACAGTGATCCATTACTGCGCGCGCAGGGAGAGGATGCTGCGAGGAATTGGTTCGTGCCACGTTACAGCCTCGCAGGCTTGCCACGACCTCACCAGCCTGGGTTGGAACTCGCCGCCGGGCTGGAGAAGGACCACGCGCAGCCCATGGCCCTGCTCTCTGTGCAGGACTGTGCCCGGCTGTGCCCCTAACCACTCACTCCTGTCCATCTCATACAGCAATTTTGACTGCATCTTAATCTTTAAAGTTGGCAGGCGAAAAAAGAAAAAGGAAGCAAATAAATTAAAAATAGCCCAGCACCACGGCCCTCCTGCAGAGTCAGGGAGCACACCAGCCCATTCACAGGCCTGACTGCCCTTGGACAGATGTTCCCCAAGGCCCTGCATTACTGAGCCCTTGCCTTGTTGCTATAAATAGTCGTGGTTTCCCATCCTCCATCAAAACACCAGTAAGAGTGGATTTTGTAGCAGGCATGTGTATAGTACTTAAGATCGTGGAGAGACTTGTGCTCCATCAGTCCCTGGCATTTCGCATTCCCAGGTCCCTTTGCCCTAACAAGGAAGTCACTCTGATATATGAAATCCTCATCTAGTTCTTGGGTTAATGTGATTAAATCGTTTGCAGTTTTTGAAAGATGCTACAGAAAAAGAAGTAAAACTTGAGACTGCAACCACATAATATAAGATCAAGTCATATTTGTAAGAGAAAAAAATTCTTACAGATATATCCAGCATATTCAACATACTTATTTTTTGTTTTCCTGGATTTGGCAATTTTCTTTCATAAGCGTGCACTGTTTTATTATAGAAAAAATTTAAAGACTTAAAGAATTTTAGTATTAGTTAAATGTATATTAGATATAATTTTAGAACCAATTTATTGGCTGCTATATCATTTGATATAAAAGGCTTTTGAACTAAAGATAGGAACTGAAGCATTCTTTATTTAGAAATAATCTCTCTCCTCCCTTTCCAGTTCTTTTTGGCTAACCTCCAAAACATTCTGCATCTGTCCCTTTCTCCCCATCTTCACTGCTAATCTCTTAGAGACAAGTCACCATTCATTAGCCTTCACCTGGACTCCCAAAATATCTTGTCTGCTGTTTCTGGTTCCACCTTCCTCCCAAAGAGGGTCTCCACTTGCCGCATAGCAACCAGATTGTTCTTTTAAAATGCAAATCAGATACTACCTCTTCTCTTTTGAAAACCTTCCTTGGCTTCTCAGAGCACATTGATGAGATCCCAAGTTCTCTACCTTAGCCAGAGTGTAGTCTGCTGTGATGGTTAATCTTTCATTGTCGACTTAGCTGCATTCAAGATCACCTGGGAGGTGTGTGGACCTGGATGTGTCTCTTTTCAAAGAAGGTTAATGGAGAAGGGACGATCCATCCTCAATGTGGGTGGCATCATTCCATGGGTTGGGGGTCCCCAACTGAGTAAAGAAGGAGACAGGAGAAAGTGAATTGAGCACTTGAGCACCAACATTCTCTGTTTTCTGACTGAAGACACAATGTGACCACCCACCTCACACTCCCAACACCATGCTTTCCCAGCCTGGTGGCCTGTACCCCTCAAACCATGAGCTGGAAGGAGTACTTCCTTAAGTTGCTTTTGTCAGGTATCTGGTCACAGAGAGAAAAAAAAAATCAACTAATACGTGTGCCATCTGGTTCCTACCTACCGTCCTGCCTCTCGGTGAATGCTGCTGTCTCACTTTGCCATAGCATGTTTTCACATAATTCTCTTCATGTTCCTCAAACCGACCTGCTCCCTCTTCCCTCCAGTCCTAGCCCTGGCTATTCACTCTGTGTAGATGATTTTGGTTCAAGACAATCTCAAATCTGCCTCATTCTCACCATTCTGATCTCAGCTCAAATATCAGAGTCCTTTAACAACTCCAAAGTCTATCATGTTGCTTTATTTCACAAGTTTTAAAAAATATTGATTGATTGATTAGTGTGTCATGGCCTCTGTGTGTGTGTGTGTGTGTGTGTGTGTAGATCAAAGGACAACTTGACTGAGTTTGTTTTCCCCTTTCAACTATCTGGGTCCTGGGGATCCAACTCAGATCATCAGACTTGGGGGCAAGTACCTTTACCGGATGAGTCATCTGGCAGCTCAGCCTTACTGTATTTTAGCACAGCAACTGACTTAAATTGAAAGCCAGTTTATTCTTACAGATTAGCTTGTAAGTCCCATGAAAACAGCCTCCTTATCCTTCTTGTTCACATCCATCTCTTTGGGTTCTAGGGTAGTGACTGGCTCATGACTGGTATTCAATAGGTATTTGTTAGATGAATTAATGGATGTGATTTCTTAGTAACTGCCTTATAAATGCTACTTGTAGTATTCTGAGTATTCTGCCTTGAATTTTAAATTTATTTTTATGCCCATATGCTTCTTCCTCTCAAGTGTGAACTCCATGAGGCAGGATCATATTTAGTTCATTTCATTTTCCACAACCTTATGGAGTCTGGCATATTGCAGGTATTTAATGTATTTTCTGGATAAAATTTGCAGTAAGTGAATAGATAATAAGGTGATTCCATGACCTTATCCCAGGTCTGTCTTTTAACCAGGGAAAATGAAAACTATTATAATGTCTAAAGGGACAGACTGTTACTTTCTTTGATACTTTTAACACACACACACACACACACACACACACATGCACACACACAGGTTCTCAAAGGATAGTCTCATATCTGTTATTTTATTTGACCACAAGCTGGTATGTAGAAACAGAAGCTGGGGGCATTAATTGACCTGCTGAAGCTTACAGAACTAATATGAAGCAGACAGGGCTATTACCTGCTAATTTCAAATACTTGCACACCAGCCTTTGCCAATAATCTTCATAAGCCACATTTTTGGTTTGGTTCAAATGGAATTATAAATTAAAAGTAACTTCAATCGGGTCTAACACATGTCAGGTTCCCAATAAATAGCCCTTCCTTCTTCGTACGCACACAACAGTTGCTGTCATCTTCCCATCTCCAGAAAGAATGCTGCTATGCTCACGTTATTCTTTTCCTTGCTGGACTGATCTCCAATATCCTCTTTATTGTGAAATTTCAGTGTATGATATTAATTGGATAATATCACAGATCTGCGCCACATCAAAGGGATTTTTGTTTATTGACAACTGATGGCTCTTAATGTTTACTCTGAACACACACCAATGGGAAACCCTGCTGAAGATCCACGAGCTTATAGCTCAGCTTTTCATTTAGTGTAGTGTCAGTGAGGAGATGCACAGCCAAAGCCAAAACTTGTCAGTCATAACCACTTAGCAACCACAGCACACCAGAGGACAAGTGATGTGATGTATAAAACCAGTTCTGCTATAGACAAAACAAATTAAAGCCTATTTGAATCATTCATTCATTTGTTCATTTATAAGTGTATTTTACATGCTAAGCATTGTACTAAGTTTAGGAATACAGGGCAAGCAAAAATAGGCTCAGCATCCACTGATTTGGCTCTACTAGAAAAGACAGACTTGAAACAAAGGATCCCACATTAGAGATCGATGTTGTGTGAGGGTGAAACAAGAAGCAAGCATGGTTCAGAATCTTCAGAGGTGAAGTTCTTGAGGAAGTGATGACTAAGGTGAGCTGGAATTTGAGTTCCAGCATTGGTAAATTTTCTAATGCTTAGTAAAGAAGGAAAAGGGGAAAGAAGTGATTGAATAAGTAAATAATAATATGACCGACTTAAATAAATTTTTTTTTTTTTTTTTGCAAAATAGAAGCACAAAATTTATTCAAAACCACCCACAAAGTTCTGTGTAATCAGGAATGATAAAATTTGCAATAATTACTTTTTTTTTTGTCTTTTTGAGACAGGGTCTCCCTGTAGCCCCAGCTGTCCTAGAACTCACTATGTAGACCAGGCTGGCCTTGAACTCACAGAGATCTGCCTGCCTCTGCCTCTCGAGAGATTTAGTCTCTGGGATTAAAGGCATGCGCCACCATCTTAATAGCTTCTTTTTTAAAAAACTCATGACAAAATTTAAAATATATTTTCAATTACAGTATTCATTTAGCCTTATTCAGTTAGACCAATTTAAAAAGAAATTTTTATGATCTAAAATGAGACACACAAGGAAACTATAATAGACAATTTTCACAACTATCTTTACATTTATATTTCAATACAATTACATTTCAATGCATTTTATTACATAAACATGAAATCATGTACAACTGTTGTGCACTAAAATTGAGATCCTTCAAGTAACATGCAATTCCAACTCACAAATCTTCAAGTACTGAAAGTAAGTGTTACGTGTGCCACGTGTGCAGAGGACTACATATTGACCACGAATTAAAGTCATGGTCTAAGATTATCATGATTCTAAGGTTATCTCTCTCCCTACTACATGGTGAAGTGCTTTCCTCAATTGTTTCCCTTCTATGTGAAAAACTAAATCAAATACTCTGTGGAATTTAAGAAGCATTTCCTGACTTAAAAAAAATTAATGAGATAGGATGTTATTAGGTAAGAAAGGTAATAATAATAATAAATGGTAAATAATTCAAAAGAAGAGTCAGCCAAAGACCAGATGTATGAACTTAGGAAGTTGATATTTCTCATACTTCTGTTCTTCACCTGGAGAATTGGTGAATATTTTACACACTCAGTGATTCCTAAAAACAAGCTATTGATATGTATGTAAATTTATTTCTCTCTTCCATGTAATCTTACAGTGTTCTATTTAAGGAACATTTATGATAGTCTAGTATCCCAAATAAGACCATCTGCCCACCTACCACAATGCAAAAGCTGACCTTAGTTTTCACTATAAAACCATTTCTGGAAAAATATTTCTTTTAAAACACCTATCACAATGTTAACTCTATAAAAGCTAAAAAAATATAACCATACATTGCAATAAAATATTTAATCTTTCCTAAGAGCTGTTTTTTAAAAATTATTTGGTTAGTAACCACATAGTTAGAAGCATTTCATTACAACAGCATTGACATATTCAATAACAATTTTCTGAGCTAAGATGCATCTCTTTCAAAATTGGCTGTAAATTTTTAGGTTTACAGTTGAATTATTACAGTTATACAATATTGCACTCAGTATAAACTGTATAAAATATAAAATTAAATGAGGTTTTTAACCTTTAAAAAAGAACTCCATTTCAATATTAAAATACAAAGTTTCATATGGAAAAATTCATTTCTAATGCAATTGACATTAAGATGTTTGCACATGCATTTCTAATCTCTATGTATCTGATTATTACTAGTGACAGTCAGTTACTTTCTGAGCTACTTGGCATCTGAGCAGGGATATAAAGTCATCAGGTAGATTTCAATGGTAATATTTCTCACATCTACTAATTATTAAGGAGGAAATTTTTATGCTTTGAAGAATTATTATTTTTAATCATTTTTTAATTGTTAATAACTAAATTATTAGAAGAAGCATTTCACTACAGATTTAACATATTCAGTAACACACTCCAGAGCAAGAGTACTTCTCTTTCACAAGTGGGTGCAAGTTTCTAAGTTCACAGCTGAATTAATACAGTTATACAATATCGAAATCAGAATAAGCCCTGTAAGACATAAAATTGAATGAGTTTTTAACCTTTAAAAATGATCTCTATTTCATTTTAGAATATATTGTTCCTTGCAGAAAGACTCATTGTTTCTGATACTAACACTGAGATGTTGGCACATTCATCTCTAATCTGTATGTATCTGCTTATTACTGGTCATGATCGGTTGTACTTGGATACTTGGTGCCTGTATATGTCTATAAAATCATAGGGTAGATTTCAATGGTAATGTTTATCACCTCTACTAATTAGCATGATGTAAATTTCTATGCTTCCTCCTCAAATATAATACATTTTAAAAAATTTGTTGATTTTTTTGTGTGTATATCACACAGAACATCCCAAACCATCTTATTCAACTATATACCCACTTTCCAGATGGCACCCACCCATAGCCTCCCTCCACCCACTAGAGCCCTTATACTCTGAAATCCCTGTTACTGTCTGCTGTGTTGTCTGCACCCCCAGCCATTCCCCACTACTTGCCCTTCTGGTAAATCTAGTCAGCCTATCTGGAGGGCTTTGTTTCAGGAGGGTCAGCTGTTCCTCATCTAGCAGCAATCAGTTGTCAATATTCCTTTAGATAAGATTGGGGTCTGCTGTTCATTTTCCCAGTTCTATGCTGGGTTATTATCTGGGAGTCCCTTTGGCCACCCTGGCCAACAACTCAATAGAAGGTATCTCCTTTCTGGCATTGTTGCATGTTATGTAGCCTTTAGCTGTGCATATGGACTCTTAATAAATTATATTGGCCCCTTTACTCTTTGGTTATACTTTCCTTTTAGGTGTTTAAGGCCACAGAGTTGGCCCAGATAAACCAATTTATTTTTACTCTTAAGGTCGTTTGAGGATCTGTTCCTCAGGGGTCACATGGGCTTGGGAGGAGCTCCTGGCTCCGTTCTTTTACCAGTTCCGCCTATGTGAAGCTAAGTCAAAGGTCCTACTCTACCATGGTTGGCTTCGTTTGGAAGCATGGAGGAAATGATTCCTCTGTGTTAACCCTCCTCTTTGTAGACTGAACACTGGTTCAAGGCAGTCTGGTGAGGTCTCCTCAGCCTCCTTGATCAAGAGGACAGGTGACCCATCACAATTACAGGACATTTTGAGAGATGCTCATAGTCCCCTGGAACTAGTTGACCTAGGAGGGCAAGGAGCAAAAACTGTCCTTTATGTCCCTCTGACCAAATTATTATAGGTCTCAACGTATGTCTGTTAAACACCCAAGAAGGTTAGTTCCATCGGTCTAGTACTTTTAAATACTGTGTGCCATGTAGATAAATCTCGGGCAAAGACAAATTGTTCTCAGATAAACCTTACCTAGACATATATTACTTGATCTGTTATGTATAATTTGTCAGTAGGTTATAGGAGTATTATGGTTCCCTCTGGTTTTCAAAACTAGCTAGGCATTATTTATCTCTCACATTGTCTCACCCCTCCATCATGGTTTTCCCACTTAAGATGCCCCAATTTCCCTCCTTTCTTTCTTAATAATACCCTTCTCCTATGGTCCTACCTCTCTTGAGCTCCTTCTTTCCCTTTATCCCCTAGGTTCCTTGTATACCCTTCCTCCCCCGCCCCTTAAACTAACCCAATTTTTATCTATATTTCCCTAATTAAGGCCTGTTTCCTACTGTTCTCTTTCAGGTTCTTTCTTTTCCTTTACCTCCCTGTTTCCTCTCCACTATCCTTATTCCTGTAGTTATGTCTTGATACATACTTACTTATCAGAGTTTGGTTCTAGGATCCACATATGAAGGAGAACACATGTCGATTTTTTTCTGAGTCTGTGTTACTTCACTTAGTATAACAGTTTCTAGTTCCATCCATTTACCTGCAAATTTTATGATTTCATCTTTCTTTACTGCTGAGTAAAACTCCATCGTATAAATGAACCACATTTTCATTATCCACTCATCAATTGAGGGAAACTTAGTTTGCTTCCATCTCTTAGCTAGTGTGAAAAGAGCAGCAACAAACCTGGATGTACAAGAGTCTCTGCAATAGGATGTGTTCTTTGCGTATATGCCGAAGAGTGGTATAATTGGGTCAAATGATAGGATCATTTGTAGTTTTTTAAGAGTTCTCCACACTGCTTTCCATAGGGGTTGAACAAGTTTGCAGCCCCACCAGCAGTGGATGAGTGTTGCCCTTTCCTCACATCCTCTCCTACATTTGGTATTATTTGTTCTCTTGATCTTAGCCAGTCTGACTGGGGTAAGATGAAATCTTAGAATGGTTTTAATTTGCATTTCCCTAATTATTAGTGATGTTGAACATCTTTTAAGATGGTTCATAGCCATCTTTACTTCTTTTGAGAACTCTCAGTTCAGCTACTTAGCCCATCTTTTAATTGGGTTGCTTCTTGTCTTGATTCCCTGTTTCTTGAGTTCATTATAAATTCTGGATATTAAACCTCTGCTGGATGTGTCACTCGTGAAGATATTCTCCAATTCTGTGGGTTTTCGGTTCACTTCCCTGGTTGCCTCCTTTAATGTACAGAAGCTTTTTAGTTTAATGAGGTCCCATTTGTTAATTTTTGCCCTTGTTTCCTGAGCAATTGATATCAGTTTAGAAAATCCTTCCCTACACCTATATCTTGTAAGTTTTGCTAATGTTTTCTTCTAACAGTTTCAGAGTTTCAGGCTTTACATTGAGGTCTTTGATCCATTTGGAACTGACTTTTGTGCAGGGTGAAAGATAGGGGTTTGGTTTCATTCTTTACAGTTGGAGATCCAGTTTTGCCAGCACCATTTGCCAAACATGCTGTCTTTCCCCCAGTTACTGTTCTTGGACCCTTTGTCAAATATCAGGAGGCTGAAATTTCATTACTCATATTTGGGTCTTCAGTTTTGTTCCATTGATCTATGGGTCTATTTTTGTGCCAGTACCATGTTGTTTTTATGACTTTAGCTCTGTAATACAGCTTAAAATCTGGTAATCTCACTGGCATTGCTCTTAGTGCTCAGGGTTGTTTTGGCTATCCGAGGTCTTT
>NW_008345226.1:1371485-1406774 GCF_000622305.1 Nannospalax galili
TCCACTTTACTGAACATGTTAATATTCTCTAGGAGTTTTCTGGTGGAATTTTTGACGTCTCTTAGATATAATATCACATTATCTTCAAAAAGGGATAATTTGATCTCTTCTTTTCTGATTATTACTCCTTTAATTTCCTGTTCTTGTCTTATTGCTCTTGCAAGAATTTCAAGCACTATGTTAAAGAGAAGTGGAGATAGTGGACAGCCTTGTCTGGTTCCTGATTTCAATGGGAATGCTTCCAGATTTTCTCCATTTAGATTGATGTCAGCTGTAGGTTTGTTATATATGGCTTTAATCATGTTGAGTATGTTCCCTCCAGTCCAATTCTCTCTAGAACTTGAACATAAATGCATATTGAATTTTGTCAAAGGCTTTGTCTATATCTATTGAGATGACCATGTGGCTCTTGTCTTTGAGCCTGTTTATGTGATTTATGAAGTTTATTGACTTATGTATATCGAACCATCCCTGCATCTCTGGGATAAAGCCAACTTGATCATGGTGGATGATCTTTTTGATGTGTGTCTCTATGCGGTTTGCAAGTATCTTGTTGAGAATTTTTGCATCTATGTTCATTAAGGATATGGGTCTATAGTTTTCTTTTTTGGTTGTATCTCTATCTGGCTTTGGTATTAGAGTGATGCTGGCTTCATTGAAGGAATTTGGAAGTTCTCCCTCCATTTCTATCTTTGTGGATAAATTAAGTAGTATTGGATGTAGATCTTCTTTAAATGTCAGTTAGAATTCTGCCGTAAATCCATCTGGTCCTGGACTTTTTTTAGTCGGGAGGTTTTGTATTACTGTTTCAATTTCTTTTTGTGATATGGGTCTGTTTAAGCTGTTAATCTCTCCTTGGTTTAGTTTTTGTGGTTCCCATGCCTTTAGATATCCATCCATTTCTTCATCATTCAGGAGTGTGTTGTTTAATCTCCATGTGTTCATGCGGTGATTAGGGCTTTTTCTGTCTGTATCTTTCTGGTGTCTGTCATGATGTTTCCCCTTTCATCTCTGATTTTGTTGATTTGGAAGTTTGGAGGTTTCTTTCTTTTGGTTAACTGGGCTAGCAGTTTATCAATCTTGTTTATCTTTTCAAAGAACCAGCTCTTGGAGTTGTTGATTCTTTACATTGTTTTGTTTCAATTTATTAATTCCTGCCCTGATTTTTGTTATTTCTTCTTGTCTGCTGGGTTTTGGTTTCGTTTGCTTTTTCTTTTCAAGTGTCTTGAGTTGCAGTGTTGTCATTTATTTTTGTTCTTTCCGATTTTTTGATGTAGGCACTTAGAGCTATAAACTTCCCTCTAAGGACCACTTTCAGTGTGTCCCAGAGGTTTTGTTGTGTTGTATTGTCCTTTTCATTTAGTTCCAGGAATACTTTTATTTCTTTCTTAATTTCTCTTTTGCCCCATTCATCATTCAGGAGTGTGTTTTTTAATATCCGTGTGTTCATGTGTTGATTAGGGTTTCTTCCAGTGTTGATTGTAAGCTTTATTGCATTGTGGTCTGATAGAATGCATGGAACTATTTCAATCTCTTTGTATTTGTTGAGGTTTGTTTTGTGGCCCAGTATATGGTCAATTTTGGAGAAGGTTCTATGGGGTGCTGAGTAGAAAGTATGTCTTTGGTGCTTGGGTGGAATTATTGGTAGATGTCTGTTAGGTCCATTTGATATATGGTATCATTTAATTCAGATGTCTCTCTGTTAACACTTTGCCCTGTTGACCTATCTAATGGAGATAGTGGGGTATTGAAGTCCCCTACTATTAAAGCTGGGATTAATCTGGGTCTTAAAGTCCTGTATTATTGTTTTTGTGAAGTTGGGTTCACCAGAGTTTGGTGAATGTATGTTCATGATTGTAATAGCTTCTTGATTTATTGTTCCTTTGATCAGAATGAAGTGGCCCTCTTTATCTCTTCTGATTAGTTTTAGTTTAAAGTCTATTTTGTCAGATATCAGAATTACTATGCCTGCTTTTTTCTTAGTACCATTTTCTTGGTATATTTTTTCCCATCCTTTCACTTTAAGATAGTGTCTGTCCTTGAAAGTGAGATGAATTTCTTGCAGAAAACAAAAAGATGGGTTTTGTTTCTTAATCTATTCACATAATCTGTGTCTTTTGACTGAGGAGTTCAGTCTGTTAATATTTAAAGTTATTAATGAAAGATGAGTATTGAATCCTGTCATTTTTATTTCTGTTTACATGTGTAATATAGCTGTACTTTTCTACAGTTATACCTTCATTGAATTTCTTTCCCCAACCCCTTGGGTATAGTCATTCCTTTCTTCATCTCCTTGTATTGCTTCCAGAACTCTCTGAAGGGCTGGCTTTGTGGACATGAATTCCTTCAGCCTATTTATGTCATGGAAGATTTTTCTTTCCCTTTTGACTATAATAGACATTTTGCTGGGTATATTAATCTGGGTTGGTATCTGTGGTCATTTAAAACTGAGAATGCTTTGGTCCAGGCTCTTCTGGCTTTCATAGTTTGCACTGAAAAGTCAGCTGTAATCCTAATAGGTTTTTCTTTATATATGACTTGTTGTTTCTCTTTTGCAGCTTTCAGTATTGTCTCTTTGTTTTGTTGTGGTCACCGCCAGTGGCGGCTGCTCCTCTGTTCTCGTGGGTGCCACTCCTTTGTTCTCACGGGCGTCAAGGCTACTCCTCCGCTCACCCTCGGCTGAGGCTGCTCTTCTTTCTGCCTGCCCTGGGCTGAGGCCGCCCTTCTGCTCACCTGGTGCTGAGGCAGCTCTTCTGCTTGCCCTGTGCTGCCTCCTGTCATCTCTGCTTCTGCCCAGTCCCGGACCCCAGGGCTGGTGAGGAGACTGTCAGCGGAGCCACATTCAGACACAGGAGACCAGGTTCAGTGACACAGGTCTTCTTTATTGCAGGAAGGCATAAGCTTATATAGGGATAGTGGTCCAATCACAGCAGAGCAAGTAGGATACCTTATTAGCATAACAGGTATAGCGCCCTATCACAGTACAGCAAGTAGGATACCTTATTACCATAACAGACTTAGAATCCTATTAGCATAACAGACTTAACGTCCTATCACAGAATAGAGGGTAGGATGCCTCATTAGCATACTGGGTTTCAGATTACAGAGCCTGGATTCCTGGAAACCACATGACCCTGACAGTTGCAATATCACCCTAGGCTCAAGCCTGTCTCCCACATTTTATATGTTTAGTGTTTTTACTATGATATGTTGTGGAGAGTTTCTTTTCTGGTGTTGTTTGGTGTTCTGTATGCTTCTTGTATTTGTATGGGCATGTCTTTCTTTAATTTTGGGAAGCTTTCTTCCACCATTCTGTTGAAGATCTGATCCATGCCATTATCTTGGGATTCTTCTCCTTCCTGTATACCTATAATTTGTAAGTTTGGTCTTTTCATGCTGTTACACAATTCCTGCATATTCCATTCTTGTGATTTCTTAAATTTTTCTTAATCTTTGCTTGAGTGTTCTAGTTTGTTCACTTTATCTTCCAGTCTTGATACTCTGTTTTCCATTTAATTCATCCTATTGGTGAGGCTGTCTCCTGTTGTTTCTAATTGGCTTACTGAGTGTTTCACTTCCTTCTTCATCTCAGGCTGAGTATTCTTCAATATTTCTAGCTCTTTTCTGAATTCATTCAGAAGTTTATCCCTATCTTCCTTCAGTTCTTTAATTTCTTTGTGTGTTCTTGAAAGTCACTGAATTCTTTTATCATGTTTATCATTGTTCTTTTGAGTTCCATGTCCTGCATTATCTCTAGGGGGTTCTCATTGTACTCCTCTAGAGGACTATTGGTATTTGGTGGTGATATGGTTATTATTTATTCTCTGTTATTATTTTTTCTCTGTGATTTTGACATGTGAATTTCTTTTGTAATTTCTGATTCTTGTGTGAGACTCAAGTTTTCAAGTTTAGGCCTGCTTCTTTTTGTGAATTTTATGTGTATTTGTGGTTTAATTTTTGGGCATGAAAAGCTGGTTCGTCTAAGCTTCCAGTTCTCTCTTTTGATTTTATATTGGAGTGGCCAGATTGCTTTTGTCTTTGGGAGTTCACACAGAGGCCCAAGTCAGGTGAGGATCAGATGCTCTTGGGCTTTCTCTTAACATCTGGATCCCTCCAGGAAAGATTTTGGCCTCAGAAATTTGTGTGTTGGACTGGCCTGGGAGCCAGGCCCAGGAAAAATGCTACTCTAGGGTAGCTGGTGGCCGTGCCACCCAGAGATGCAAAGGAAGATGGGGGCAGGAAGCAGCCCCAAGTGCTCCTGGGAACTGCACTGCGAAGTTGGGTTAGTCTGGATGCAAAGGATCAGGTAGAGGAAAGGTCAGCCTTGGTGTCTAGGGAAGAGGCTGGTGGGTCATGCAGGCCCAGGGAAATAGAGGGAGGTGAGGGTGGGGCCAGGCCCAGGGTGCTCCTGTGGACCTGAGAAGGAACTGAGTTGCTCTGGATGAAAAGGGTCAGGAAGCAGTGGTGGTTCCCCAGGTGTCTGGGGCACCAAGACAAGGAATGGGACAGGACTCAGGCTAGGAGGACAGCCAGGGAGGAGGATGGGGGGGCGTTGTTAATGAGGCTGGAGGAGTCAAGGCACAGAGGGTGGGATGGACTTACCCTGGAGAGAGAGGCCTCAAGAGCTGTTTTTTGTTTGTTTGTTTTTTGTTTTTTTAATTTGAATATAGTCAATTACATTGTCACAATATGCATTGGTGAGGGTATGAACTTACTATGTGCACCAAAGTCATGGGTGGGGTATCTTATTGAATATTCAAGATTCTTTGGCCTGTTTATCCCTTTTCTTGTGACCCAGAATATATCTTAGATACTCAAAATAAACTGCTTCTATACATAGGCTTGTAAAATAATCTGTGTAGATTACTAAAATCTTTACAGATACATCTCAGTATGCTTCTTAATCCTCTACCCTAAGGTAGTTTCCAGTTATTTTGTTTGTGTGTGTGGCTAAAAAGCAGAACTAAACAAATAAAAACAAATGAACAAACAAACAAAAAACCCAAGAGAAATCATATAATCTAGAGATAGTACTTACTGCCTGTTAGAGACACTAATAATTTTGCATATTTATCTTGAAGGATTGAGAACTAATATTGTTTATGCAGCATCATTTCCCTCAAGAAACCTTCACTTCAATAGATTTAAATATACTAAACTTTAATTGTGAGGGGCTGACCTCAACCATTTGAAATTGTCTGAATGAAGAATATAGACTTTCTATTATAATAGTAAAGGGATAATATTCTCTACACATTTTGTTTTGTTTTATTTGGGTTTTTGAGATAGGGTCTCCCTGTAGCATAAGGCTGGCCTTGAACTCAGAGATCTGCCTGCCTCTGTCTCTTAAAGGTGTGCACCACCAAGCCCAGCACAAGCTGAACTTCTTTATTATGTAGCTGAGGCTGGCATCAAACATCAAATCCGCTTAAGTCTTACTTACAGGAGATAAGATTACAGACATGGGCTAATACACCCATGAATTAATTTATTTCTGTTGTATTTTTTTCAAAAAAGTAGCTGGTTTTAGCATCTATTTTTGGTTACAGGTGGTACAGGGCAGACAAGTATTGAAAATATTTCTTGATTTTAAGTTTGGAGTATGTACCTTCCTCTCTCTTTTCTGTGCCTTGACTCTGTCACAGTATACTTAGCACCCAAATAACTTGTCATATTATGTTTGTTATGATACTTTTCACTATGATATATATATATATATCCATACCCATTTTAAATTAAACTTTCTATTAAATAAATATTTTAAAATAGTTACTATGTGCTGGGAGTTGGCTAGATGATGAGGTCTATAACAGTAGTCGAAGACAAACATTTCTAGCTTTATGGGCTTATAGTGTGGTGGGAGATGGCAAACATAAACTCACAAACTTATTAGAGCAAAGAATATTAAATTGTGATTTCTGATAAGGAGACAAATGAGCCAAAGAAGGAAGATAAGAAATGAGGTTGGGTGGGGCAGTGAAATACTAAACAAGACTTGCATGCTCTCCCTAATGTAGCAGACACAACACTGGTAAAGTAGCAAACTATGCAGCTCTGAGAGATGCCAGAGGGTGATTTCAGGGGAAAGCTCTCTGGAAGGTGACTCCTACAAGGCAGTAACCCTGATACTGTGACCCTCCAGATGGGTGGTGTACATGAGAAAGTACAAGTCCCATGCTCCTAGAGTATGTGTCATATTCGAAAGAGTAAGAATTAGGTTATGAGCTCAAGGAACTGATAGATCTAAAGGGCTCTTACAGATGATTGTGAAGAACTTGGACTTTTCTCCAAGTAGAATGGGAAGTCTTCAGAAGCTTTGGAGAGAATGATCTGTATAGTTTGACTTACATAATAGTTACCTGAATGCTTGTGAAGCACATTTTCATTGTATTTCAGGCAATAGACTAAGTACCTTCACAGGTGACCTTATTTATCTTCACAATTCTGAGTTGTGCTCATTTTAAAGATAAGCAGAGTAGGGTACAGTGGATTTAAAGATCTTACTCAAAGTTGCATGGTTAACAGTGAGGGCTGGAATTAAAAGCCAATGTGATTCTCACACCTAAGCTACTGGCCAGTGTTAGGTGTCTGCCTGAGATGCTGGGTGGTAGGCAGGGTGGTGACTAATAAGAATGGCCATCATTTATTGTGAGCTTTCTAGGCCCTGCCCTAGGTTCTCTTTTGATCAATTCTATTTCATACTCACACCAACTCTATCAGGAAAGTGTAACTGCTTTTTTATTAGAGAAGAGGAAAGTACAGCACATAGGAGTATGCCATTACCCTAAGTTCAAGCAGCTACTATTTAGAAGTCAAAAATTCAAACCCAAGCTTTCTCATCTCTCTGAAGCTCATGCCTTATTGCTTTCCAGATAACTATATCAATCCTCAAAATATATTCCTCACAAACAACCCAGAAATATTAAAAACGAGTCCTGTACTTAGTGAATCTATTTTCTTTCTTTTCTTTTTCTCATCCTGTTTCTTCCTTTTTTACCTTTTTTCTTGATAAAGCTTCATATAACCCAGGCTAACCTCAAACTCATTAAATAACCCAGGCTATCCCTAAATTCCTGATTCTCCTGCCTCCACCTCCCAAGTGCTGAGGCAGGAAGATTATGAATTAGAGACCAGACTGAGCTATATAGTGAAATCCTGTCCCCAAACCAAACCAAACTCTGATCTTGTCTTGTCTTTGAGTTAAATATACCATGTTCCACATTCTATTAATCTCATCTGATGAGTTCTTTACTTTAGACTGTGTTTTACAGTTTTAAAATGCCGGTTTTGATTTTTACAAATTCCGATTCTCTTTTGAAAGTCTTAAACTTTTAACCCATATCTACTTCCTTTTTTCTTTAATGCAAAAATCTTAATTATATTAGAGTTATGTTTGCTAATTCATATACTTGAACTATATGTGAATATGTTTCTGCTGCTAGGTTTACACATGTATGCAGTACGGTGTATACACATGTGTGTGGTGTCTGTGTGTCTGCTGGCACACATGCCCATGCACACACATAAGGAGGCCAGAGGAGGACATTGTCTTCCTCAATCACTCTCTACCTTGTTTTATGAGGCACTGTCTCACTAAACCTGGAGTCCATCATTTTGGCTAGGCTTTCTGGTCAGCAAGCTCCTGGGATCTGCCTCTCTCCAACCCACAGCACTGAGGTTACAGACATGCAGCCATCCATGCCTGGCTTTTATGTAGGGGCTGGGATTTGAACTCAGGTCTTCTTGCTTTCACAACAAACATTCATACCCAACATTTCATCTCTTCAACCCCTAGTACTTGATTTTAAAATCTTGACTGTGGATCACATCTTCAATTCTTATTTTGAGTTGTACTACAGATATTGGGTATGAAAACCAAACCAAATGAACCAACCAAATAAACAACCTCAGAATGCTCCAATGAAATCTCTTCCTGAAAGGGTTTTTCTTTTTCTCTGGAGGCCAGACAGGCAGAGGTTTTGCTAAGTGGGAAGTTAATGTGCAGTTTTTGACAAATTTGAATTCACATCGGGTGTGATTCTGGTTTTTGCCAATCTCACGATGAGGCTTTTGAAAGAAAATCTAGTAGGAACCTGTCTGTTCCTCTCTCAGAGTTCTGTTTTTGGGGGTTTCAAGCTTAAATGCTACGTCCTCTCCACAGGGACTCAGAGTCTGGTAAATGGCTTGAAGAGAATTGTTTTGTGTTCATTTCAAACCTGTGTTTCTAGTGGGACTTTGTTTTTCAGCACTATAGGATATAGGAGATCTTATTCCATCTCTCTGGCTCAGCCCAGCAAAGCTTCCCTACCACTGTAAATACAGGAATGTGCTGTGCCTTTTACACTCTTCCATTTTCCAAACCATTATGCCACTTTTATGCCAAGACCCAAACTTTTCTGGTTTCTCTTCCATTCAGTTGAATCCTTCTGCTTGGCTCAAATCTAATCACTGGACTGTAACAAAAATAAGCTTTCCTGCATCCTGGAAAGCAAATAGTTGGTAAATCCAAGCTTACTTAGGAATTTGTATTTAAGTTTTTTGTATCTTTAATGACGTTTGTAATCTACCTCTTTTTCTTCCTTTCGCTGTAAAGTATAGGCTTGCCTGCTGTGTCTATCCACAGTCTTACCAAGAGTGAAAATCTCTTTCAGCTCCATTAAGGGTCAGAAAGTTTTGCAGCTCAAGCAGCTTTTGGCATTTCCATAGTGTATTTACTTCCTTGGGCAAATAGTAAAGCATATCTTCAAAGCAGTGATGTATTCAAGACTCAAAACCAGTAAGGCTTGAAACTGAGGTAAGCCATGAAGTGGGTTTCCTGATCCAAATCCACTCTTCAAGAGAGTAAGGAGAAGAAAGAGAGAGAGAACACGCTATGGAAACACCTTGCGGAATTGCAGGGCATAGGGAGCAACTCTGGAGGCTTTTCTCTAGCAGTCCAAGTGGTGTGCTTCAGAAATTCGTGTGTAAAATGAAGACCAAGTTATTTTGAGTCAACCATTAAATCTTGATCATTGTTTTTTTCCTGTCCTTTGAAAACAGGATTTAAAATGTAGCACCAATGATAGGATCTAATTTGGGGATGGTCCTGGATGGAGTAAATACTGTAGTAATGTGGAAGGTAGTAAAGGTTATCAGAAATTGGAAAACATTTTCCCAGGCAGGGGATATTTATAGTTTATGGAGTTTCATGAACTCAGTGTTGTAGGCTTATGAATTACAGAACAACTAAGATTTGGACCCTGGTCTGTTGAAAACACAAAAGTAAATCTTGCTATTCTTTTCTATAGGGAGAGTTCATCAAGGTGAAGTTGTCCTTCCCATGACTTAAATTAGTCCTAGTCCAGAGGGTGAAAGGAGGGGAAGAGAAAGTGCAAGATTACTAATGAGCACAGACCAGAGACCGTTTCTTCCCATGAAGCCTCTTGCCTTCCCATCAACACACCCAGTACTGTGGACAAATTTCACCTCTCAGGAGAGCTGGGAAAAACCATTTGAATTTGTAGAAAATGAAAATCATGAAAAGATACTTTACATGAAAGGCATTTTTATATTTAATCTTCAGTATGATCGATTTCTTGAAGATTTGTGGTATTTTGCACTTTTCTTGATTTTGAAATTTTATGTTTCTGCTCAAGCCTAGAAGAGAGGTTGCTAAGCAATTTAACAACGTAAATAAGTAAGGGTTGTGTTTAGAATCAATGGGAAACAGTGTGTTCTTATGTTCTTAGAAGAACAAACAGTATTTAAGGATATTATCACATTATTGTCTACATGCAAATGTGCTGCTATTTGTAAATGAATCACATCTCTTTGTTGAGCAAGGCTGCCTACTTGCCATCTTTGATTAAAAAATCCCATTTCCTTACAGTTATTCACTATTGATGGTAGCTAGCATAGTACTAACTACCAGCCACACACACTATGAAGCAAGGGGCACTTTGTACAAGCAATTGTATTTAGTCTTTACAATAGCATCATGAAGTAACAGGCTATTATAGCCATCTTGTTTTTTTTTTTTTTTTTTTTTTTTTTTTTTTTGATGGGTCTCCCTGTAGCCCCAGCTGTCCTGGAACTCATACATAGATTAGGCTGGCCTCAAACTCATAAAGATCCTCCTGCCTCTGCCTCCCAAGTGTTGGGATTAAAGGTGTGTGCCACTACGCCCGGCTTTTATCCATCTTTTAAAAATATATTTTATGTGTATGAGTGTTATGCCCGCATGTAGGTAAGTGCACCCATGGCATGCAATGCCCGTGGAGGACAGAAGAGGCTGTTGGATCCCCTGGAATGGGAGTTATGAATAGTGGTTAGCTTCCATGTGGGTGCTGGGATATGAATCCGGGTCTTCTGCAAGAACAGTAGGTGTTCTTAACTGCTGAACCATCTCTCCAGCCCCACTTTTTAACAAGTGAGGAAACAGAGGCTTACCAAGGTTAAGTAACTTATCCAAGGATGTGTAGGACAGGGTAGAGCCCAGTTTGATTGGATCTATGTGCTAATTACAGTGCACTGGCTAGAATGCTTCTTCGGAGACTTCAAAGGGCTACAAGCATTTCTATTTTGGTGATGGCTAACCCAGTGACTTGGTTTCTAACCACGAGTTCCCTTTCTTCTTTCTTATCCAGACAGCTTGGTGATCAGTCTTCTCTTTCAGTTAATGCTGGTCAAACTGCATTGTATGAAGTTTGAAAAAGGGCAGTTTGGG
The DNA here is from genome assembly GCF_000622305.1 of Nannospalax galili. NCBI lineage: Eukaryota > Metazoa > Chordata > Mammalia > Rodentia > Spalacidae > Nannospalax > Nannospalax galili. Next base: position 1,382,191 of record NW_008345226.1, read on the forward strand.
GAAGTAATACTGTTCTTGTATATTATTGATATTTGCTGGGTTCTGTTCTAGCTTGTTTCTCCATTGCTATGACAAAACACTCTGACCACTACCAACTTGGGGAGGAAAGGGTTCATTTGTCTTACATCTCCCAGGTCACAGTTTATCAGGGAGCTCAAGACAGGAACTCAGGGCAGGAACCTGGAGGCAGGAGCTGGAGCACAAGCCATGGAAGATCACTGCTTATTGATTTGCTCCCTGGTCCCTGCACAACCTGCTTTCTTATACAACACAACACAAGCCCACCTGCCCAGGGTTGGCACCACCCACAGTGGGCTGGGCCCTCCCACATCACTCATCAAGAAGATGTCCCTCAGACATGGCCACAGGCCAGTCCTATGGAGGCAACTCCCCAATTGAGGCTCCCTCAACCCAGGTGTGTCAAGTTGACATCAACGCTATCCAGCACAGGTTCCAGTATATCACTTTTCTAATTGCATAGGCAAAGGCAATTAACTTTGGTAATTTTCATCAAAAAAACTGGAATAATATTAGCAACTTCACAACATTGCTGGGGAAATGAGACACTGTATGTAAGGTGCCTAGTTCAATGTAGACATATGATAGTATTTGTCAGCTATGAATTCCTGTCTCCTTTCCTGTCATTAATTCATGGTATGTTTTATACCTGTCTTCAAAATTAGCAACTTATCTAAAAGAATTTTGAGCACCTTGGTTTAATATACAGATTTCATATAACTCTGGAATGATTGTGTGGCAACAAATGTTGGGATACTAACCAGCTTTCCTATTTGGCATGAAGATTTCCTGCTCTCCATACCATCTCCCATGCCTAACAAAGAAATTTCATGACAACGTACCCAAGAAATATAAGACCTAAGAGTTCCAGTTCCTTCTCTTCATCTGGAGTCATCTGGAAATAAAAAGCTCTTCTGGAACAGGGTCACTTTTTTGCTAGGATAAATTTGTCTTCATTGGTAAACTCAAGCCACTGGCCTCCAGGTGGAGCTGCATGAAAGAGAGAGAAGGGAAAAAAGAAAAAAAAAAAAAAAAAAAAAAAACAACAACCAAAAAACCAGGTTGGTACCCCCAGAGAGACAGACACAATGAAACCCAAAAATCGTGCACAGTTCTAGGAGATTTGCTGGGAAGAGCAACAACAGACAGGTGAACTCATTTAGCCAGTTTAATGCCACAGGAACCTGAAGAGATTGCCAGTGTGCTCTGTGTAGCCCAGAGTAGGATGCAAAAGAAATAAGACCCAGTCCCTGAGGAGCTGACAGTTGTTGGGAGTGGCTACTCACAGACATGGAGGATGAACCACCAAAGACTCTGTGTAATTCAGCGATGAAACTGTGACGTGGGTTAATACATAGCTTCTGAGGTCAGAGAAAGGCTAGTATCTTTGTGTGTGCTGCTATATCCCAGAAACTGAATTAGATGGGTCAAAAAAATTATCTCATTCAATTCAATCCTAAAAACAAACCTTTGACATCAGCCTATTTTGATGGTGAGAAAATTGAAGCACAAAGATTAAGTACCTTTCCGATGATCCAACATTGAGGGAGCTTTAGGATTTAAAGATGAATGTGACTCAACCAACACTTGAATTCTTGAAGGAATAAAGCCACTTGCTAGCTATATGACTAGCTCTCTTAACTGTGGCTCAGTTTCCCCATATGACAAATAATGGGGAAATACATTATGTATAATGAATACATTATAACTGTATTCAGATTGTTTGGAGTGGTGCTTTGCTTATACCCTCTCCTCTAGCAACCTGCTCCTCTCTAGTCTCAATAATTGGTCAGCTCTGTTCTCTGATCACAGGACCCTGCCTCCAAATGGAGACTGCTCAGATCAGGGTAGGCCATGCACTCCAGTGAGGGAGGAATGGAAGTAGGGAGTGACAGAACCCAAAGCTATGTCAGCTTTGTTTGTTCTGAGCCTGATCCCAGTAAGACCATCCTATTACCTTACAGTAACCTCTCAGCCCTAATCTTCCATGTTTTCTTGGGCTAAATTGAGTTTCTGTTACTTGCAAACAACAATTCCCTAAATAGAACAAATTCTTTCCTCATTTTGAGAACTCCATGAGATAAGGTAAATTACAAAGGGCAAGATCAATGAGACCGTAGCCATTTTATCTTAGTGAGTAAAATAGCAATTTGGCTTTTATAATTGGGTCCCAAGGTTTTCAATTTATGGAATGTTTCATTATGTCCAAAGGAGGATATGCATAAATTTCACTTCTACATGTCCTGCCAGGAAGAGTCAATGTGACTGATAGTCACATCAAACTTAAGTTTCACAGCCATCAGATTCTCTGTATTTGGGAAATGCTGAGTGGTTCCAGGTCGGTCATCTGGTAACTACTTAAAATTAGGTTTTCACTGGAGTCAGACAATACCCAGCAAAATCTTCTCCAGGGATTTATAATCTGGCTGAGTGACGGACACCTGTGACTGGCTGACTGGTCACACTGCTATCTCTACCTGTGTGATAATGGCTCTGAGTCAGGTTTCACCAAGGACACTTCCTGTTTGATTTGGTTCAGTTCTGGTCTGTGTCACTCAAAATCGCCAAAGCAACTGCAGAAGCACACAAACACAATGGTATTTATGTTGCTTCTCTAGAATGGACACACAAGCAAACTTCACACTGCGTATTTTAAGACTGAGTTAGTTTCATGGACGCTCTTTTAATTTTTAAAATTAAATTTATTTATGGTGAGGGCAGTGCCACCATGTACTTGAAGAGATCAGAGGACAACCTGCACAAGTCAGTTCTCTCCTTCCACCATGTGGGTTTACCACACGGATCAACCTCAAGTCCTCAGGCTTGGCAGCAAGAGCTTTTACCTGCTGTGCCATTTCACTAGACCTTATCATGGATGCTTTGCCTCTAGGTTAATGATTTCGTCTTGAGTTTACAGAAAAAGCTGGAAACAACATACCTTCTGCTGGTAATTTAAGCTGTCACCTAACTGGTTGCATATTGTTTTATTTATCATGACCCTCGGTATCAACTCTCCCTTTGTTTCTTAGTCATTTCAGTACTTCTAAGGCTACAGTGGAGTCATTTTAACTGGCTTTGCTCCTGGACCTCTCCACATTCTCCCCCTTTCTCTGAAGATCACGCTGCCTCTTGCCTTCTCTACTCCAGTCAAGAAGCAGAGGAAGAATATTCTCATTAGAAAGTTTTCCCCAGAGGCTGCTTTATTACTTAACACAAACCATGCAAATCACCCATTAGAGGGTCGCCTATGGGGAAACTCACTCTGAATCCTAACTGGTTATGGTCAGTTTGTCTCCTAGCTCTTCTCTCAACTCTCACTTTCTTTGACTTTACTTATTAGGATTAGTTATGATACTTAAGTATCTTTTGGGGAGGATCTTCTTTTTAAAAAAATTATTTTATTTATTATTTTTGTTTTATGTATGAGTGTATTGCCTGCATGTATGTGAGTGCACCCATGTCGTGCAATGCTGCAGAGGTCAGACGAGGGCTTCGGACTCCCCTGGAACTGGAGTTCAGGATGGTTCGTAGCCTCCATGTGGGTGCTGGGAATTGAACCCAGGTCCTCTGCAAGAGCAGTCAGTGCTCTTAACCACTGAGCCATCTTTCCAGCCCAGAGGGTATTCTTTTAAAAAAATATTTTATTATTTTTATTTCATGTGTATGAGGTATTGTTTGCATGTAGGTAGGTATACCCATGTCATGCAGTACCCTTGGCAGTCAAAAGAGGGCATCGGATCCACTGGAACTGGAGTTATGGATGGTTGTTAGCCACCATGCAGGTGCTGGGAATTGAACCCCGGGTTCCTCTGCAAGAGCAGTCAGTGCTCTTAACTGCTGAGCCATCTCTCCAGCCCCATGGGGGTCTTCTTAGGGATCCCCACTCCAAGAAGTTGCAGGTCAGCACTTCTTAGGGAGAACTTAAGAAGAAGTTTGAGGGGCAAGGATTAAGTGCCTATACATACTGTGATGGCCTTTAAGTCAAATGATTTCTCAGAGGAAAATACTTTCCCTGGCTTTCTGTTGGGTGTCCTTTAATGTCATCAGAAGGAAATGCCAGCATGACTTCATATTGTGACATCAGATAGGAATGTTTTTAGGACAGCTTTCTCCGTGGTGTATGCAGGTGTGGACACTTGACTGTTTACCTGGTCTGTGCACCAGAGCCTTGGTAGCAAAGATCAGATTGGGTTTATCTGGCTAGTTATCTATCTACAACTGAATTGCATAGGTTAGCCTATGACTTGAGGAATAAGTATCCACTGAGACTGTGAATCGTAAGTGCTTCAAGTACAAAACATTGCCAGTCATTAATCCTTTCTCATATGACTCTGTGAGGTCAAAATAACAAGATTTATTGCGCCCTCGCTTTATAGCAGGAATTGTTTCCTTCTCCATCCAGTACTGTTGTGATCTGACTGTGAAATGTCCTTCTATAGTCCCATACATGTGAACACTTGGTCCATGTGTTTGGGGAGGCTGTAGAGCCTTTGAACTGTGACACAGCTATCAAAAATTGGCTGCTGGGGACTAGCCTTAAAGGTGATGTCTGCTTCTAGTTCCATTTAAGCCCTGTTTCCTGATCTGCTAAGATGTGAACAAGTCATATCTCCATTCCCATCACCACAGAAGCTGGGAAAGAGTTGCCCCAACTACCATGCTTTCTGTACCACAATGGACTGAAATGGACTCTAAATTATGAAACAAAATAAAACCTTCAAGTTGCTTCTGTTGGGTATTTTGCCACAGCAACAAGAACAGTAATAATACAAGCACTGACTTAGCTAACTGACTCAGTAGATGATGTATCTGTAAGTTTTTGACTGATTTTATACATGAGGAAACTGAAGTTCAGGGAACTCTCCCATGGTCACCCGGTAAACAGCTGGTGAAGATGGGATACAAGTAGTTTGATTTCAAATCCATATGATAAATCATAACCCCATCATGGTGGTGTAGACTGCAGAGTAGTGAAACTTCTGGTTTCTGCTGTGACTGGAGGAAGACAAGCTGCTTCCATGGGGCTGGGACGCCTCTACTGTCCGAACCTGATGCCCCTCACTGTGAATGCCATGCTGCTTTAGCCAGGGGCAACCTATGCCAGAACAAAGGGTGCACTGTGAAGCCTGGTTGCTATCTAGCGACCATTCTCCACCTCTGCTAATGTAAGTTCTTGTATTCCTCTTTAAATACAGCCCTTTTCTATTAATTTCTATGGAGACTGGCTCCCCTAGTACCTTCTGCAAAAATACCTGCTTCTAATTGCCAAGAAATGCTTCTGTCTGGGTTTGTTTACATGACACTTCAACTCTGTCTGCTCAGAACTCTGCTCTCTATGCTCTGTCTGTGTTTTTCTCCTCTATTAGCATTCTGTGCTACATTACGGCTGTGAAAAGAACCATAGTTCCTTGTCTTTGCTAGAAAGAGACATTTTAATATTGGGATTTCAGCTACAATGCAAATGTCCCGTGGGTACCTATATGAGATAAAGTCTCTCCTATAATAATAGATTTGGAGTATTCTGATTTATTCTAAGTCATCTATACCCAATATAAAGTGGGTGACATAAGATATGAGTGTGGCATTTTACATGGAGAAAAAGTGATAGAGAAGATTGAACATGGAATTGTGATCAAGCAGACCTTGGTGTACGTCTCAGTTCTGACATATGCTACATGGCCTTACATATGCGTTGAATGGCTGTGATAGTTGGTTTGAAATGTCAACTTGCCACAACTTGGAATCACCGAAGAGAGAGTTCAGTTGAGTAACTCTTCATCAAGCTTCTCTGTGTCTATAGGGGATTTTCTTGATTGTAATTGATGTAGGAAGACCTAGCTCATTGTGGGAAGCACCATTCCCTAGAAATCTAGAAGAGGGCAGGAAGGCAGCATGGGTGCATTCATTTCTCTCTACTTTTGATTGTGGGTGTGATGTGACTAGCTGTTTGAGTCCTGGCCTTGATTTCCCCTTAATGATGAACTGTAACTTGAAATTGTAAGTCAAATATACCCTTTCCTCCCATGCTTTTAGTAAGAGTGTTTTATCACAGCAACACAATGAAACTATTACAACCCCTCTGAACTCTTCCGAACTTTCTTCTTCTCTAAACAGAGATAATATTGCCTCAAAGAACTCTACGTATGTGTGTGTGATGTATGCAGGCATCTTTATGTGGGTGCATGCACATGTGCTTGCATGTGTGTGTGTTTGAGTGTGACATCTAATGTCTTCTTCAATCACTTTCCACTTCACTTTGTTTTTGTTTTTGTTTTTTTGAGACAGAGTCACTCTATAGCCCCAGCTGGCCTAGAACTCTATATGTAGACCAGACTGGTCTCCAACTCACAGAGATCCAGCTGCTTCCTGAGTGCATGGATTAAAAGCATGTGCCACCACACCTGGCTTCTACATCATTTTTAAAAACAGTCTGTGATTAAACCTGGAGCTCACTGTTTGGCTAGACTGATTAGCTAAGGAGCTCCTGGCATCCACTTGTCTTTACTCAACTCTGGGTTATAGAAATATGCCATTGTGTCTACTTTTTTACATGGATTCTAGGGATCCAAACGCAGGTCCTCATGCTTGTATAACAGACACTTTACCAACTGAGCCCTCTCCCCAGCCTTCATAGAACTTAAAAAAAAAGTATTTATTTATTTGTTTGTTTGTTTGTTTATTTGGGGAGAGATGCACATACCACAGCAAGCATTTGGGACAACTTGTGGAAGGAAGTTGGTCCTCTCCTTCCACCATGTGAGTTCCTGGAATGAAACTCAGGTCATCAGGTTTGCGGGTAAGCACCCCTACCCATGATCCATCTCCCTAGAACTTGAACTTTTTGAATACAAAAATAATAATACATGTGATGTGCTCCATATAACTAGGTACTGCATTGTTTTTCTTTACCAAATTTCCTATCCTGCCAATATTTATTTAGCTTCTATACTTAATCTCTCAGGCATTCACTTTCTTCATTTTAAAAATGAGATATAAGCCATGGAGCTGGAGTGATGGTTGAATGGTTAAGAGCACTGGCTGCTCTTACAGAGGACCCAGGTTCAGTTCCTAGCACCCATATGGCAGCTAACAACCATCCTTAAGTCCTGTAAAATATGAATTATAACTGGACCGAACTAGGGAATCTGATGCCCTCTTCTGGTCTCAGTAGGCATTGCACACACATGGTTAAGCGCAGACGAAACACTCATACATAAAAATAAATAAATAAATAAATAAATAAATAAATAAGGGCCAGGAGGCTGAACCAGGATGATTTCTGTAAGTTTGGGGACCGTCTGGCCCACACAATGAGACCTGTCTCAAAAATTAAAGAAAAGGATAAGTTGACTGCAGTCTTGTAGCTGAGCCTGCTTATGTGTGTGCTAAGTACTTATGTGATCTTTTGTTGTCCTTTTAGTAATCATTTGAGTTAGGTCCGATTATAATTCACATTCTACAGGTCAGAAAACTGAGTCTTGGGAAGACTGAGTAAGTGGCTTAGAGTTATCCAACTAGCAGTGGGCTGGGAAGTAAGCCTGTCCACTAAATCAGTACACTTAACTGTAAGATTCAAAGCCATACCTAACATGTCCTTGGAAAAGCTCAAAGCTCACTGTTAGTGCTCTTGAACATTCACAGCCTGTACTGCCCAGGTGGCCTTGATGGGATATGTCCTTGCCCAAGGATTCCTAATAATCCACAAATCCAGGACAGTTCTTTAAATGGGACCAGGCAGATGACAAAACTTTTTTTTCTTGCCTATGGGTTAGATGGCCCACTATAGGCAGAAGTTGTCTATGGGGGAACATTATGACTAAATTGATTGCTGAACAAAATACTTGGCAAGCATGCCTGTGTCTCTCTTTGTGGCATCAGGGCATCTATCTACACCTTCACCCCATTATCTAATCTCTTTATTCTATCAGCTAGGGGTTTAGAGACCAGCTCTACAAAGTTGTCAGAATTGTGCCTCCAAGAGTCAGTATGCTCTGAGGAAGTGTTTCAACAGCCCTCAGAGAAACCTTAGGCCTGGAGACTGTGACATTTCAGTGTCATCAGAGAGAAGGAAAAGCCATTCAAAATAATTTGAAGCCTATTAAATATTTATACTAATCTTCATACATCAGTTCATACATGTTTACATCTGCTATACCCACATTTGGCTCTGCTTAAATGTTCTGTTCCTTAGATTTTCTGATCTCAAATGCAGATTCAAGTAGTAGCCATACTCAGCTTCCCTACACAGATTACCTAAAATGCCAAGTACTGATTCCTGGTAATTTTATTGGAATGTCTCTCTGAAATGCACAACTAGAGTTACAGTTATTTATTAGTAGGGCATTGATATCCACTTTTCTGGGATTTGTAACATTATCTTCTATAGATATTTTTTAATATAGTTTAACAATATTACAAATGCATTTGTGTGGCTAAGTGGTGGTAATATGCTGTTTTCTTTAACATGTTAAGCAAAAATTCAGCTATCAGCAGTGATTGAGAACAACTGAATCTTATCTCACTTTTGAACCTTAATGAACATTAGGTAAGTTGTGAAATTCCGAGTGGCAGGCCAACAACCTTCATCAGAGAAACTCAAATTTCTGCCCAAACATTAATTAACCCCCACCACATTGTAGCCCAGTCATATGCTGAATTTTTCTCTAAAAACAATGTAGGTGACAGATATATAAGGCAGCAGAAAATGAAAACTCCTTAAAGAAACTGACTTGGGTTCTTAAGTACCAAGAGCATCGACTCCCTTTGAATGAGATGGTATTGTCAGCTCCTGATCACAATCTATTGCTCATATTCTTACATATAGAGTTGCTAATCAAATTACACTTTCTCCAGACTATATTCCTTGGCATAGGCAGAAACATTTGCTTATTGCTTTTATTACCATTAGACATGGTAAGGCTGTGGTCTGCAGGTAAGCCTTCCAAAGTGACAGAGAAGTTGGGTGTATTCCCGGGTATAACTTGCACATCTGGTCCTCTGAGAATGAAAGGATTCTAAACCATGTTGTGTCCCCTTGAAGTAGCAGACTCTGTGGAATGAATGTGTGAACAAAATTTCCCAGAAAGAAGCTGCACCTTCAAATGGAATCTTCTGCAAGGTGAATTAACTGATCAGTGCTTCAAATGAATTTGAAATGTTGCAAGTCCAGAGTCAAATTATCTTGGACTGTCTTTATCCTTCTTAATAGCCATTTATTGCCCTCCTCTGTACCTGATCTAACAATTTTATGACTATTATGTAAATCATTTGGAATGTACAAGCAGAGTGCTATTTTTTTCAACCAACCAAAAACTTAAGAATACTGTCAGACATTATTTGAGGCCTATAACAGGCTTCCTCTGCTTTGCGTCAACCTGCCTACCTAATATTTCCAGTAACGTACTAAGAAATTGTCTTTGTTTAGGACTTTCTTTGTTCTGTTATTGTAAAAACCATGAAACTGCTTCCATGTTGGAACACAGAGTTTGGAATCACTTAAATCTGTGTTTCCAGGCCTTTTCACTTATATTCGGCTCTGGAATAAATCATCTCTTATGTTTTTGTGTTAACAATTGTCACAGAGCCTGGGTTTGGCCTCCGTAGAACTTGGAGTTGTATCTTGTGGTCATGTAAGGAGCCACAGGGACCCTAATGAACACGAGGCTGGGCCACAGGCACGTGTGAACTCCCTTTGTCTCTCCTATCACTTACCTTCTGAACCCTGTCCTCTCAAAGGAAAGCTCAATCACTGCGTGTGGTTTGTGCTTATCTTATTACTGGGGGCTGGTGGGGGGGGGACAGGCAGACACCCTGGAGTTTGCTGGCCAGCAGCCTAGCATGCTTGGCAAGCTTCAGGCCATTGAAAAACACCATCTCAAAAACTAAGGTGCATAGACACCTGAGGTTGACTTCTGGCCTTCCATGTGCATGTGCATACATGTACAATTGCATATACTGGCACCTGCACACACACACACACACACACACACACACACACACACACAGCTCAATTGCTAAGTTTAAACCTACAGCATTCTTTCTCATGAAGGTCTCTGACTCACACAAGCAGCAGCAACACCCGTAAAACAGAAGGCAATTGCCAGTTTCCTGGAGGTTTTGACTGACCTTGAGTCTAGTTTATTGCTGCAAACTTCCAGACAGATGAAATCATGCCTTCTGGTGTCACAATTTCCACAACTACTGAATTCAATATTTTGACTATGGTTTCCTCACCAACTATTATTGCTTTTTGCATCTAGCTCAATATTGTCATCATAAGAGTGTGAGTTGTTGGTGATGTTATTGGTGTCCTTGGAACAATAGTATTGCATCTTTCCAGCAGTCTGAAGGAATAGAATCTGTATACTGTACAATGATAAAAAAAATAGCTTTCATTTCAAAACACTTTCATAACCATTATCTCATGTTTGGATTCATTTCTATATTTGTTCATTTATTCACTCATTCAACCAAGAGACTTCTATAGTCTCATCAGGGATAAAATGATAATTAAAACGAGATTCCTAGTTTCAAGGCGCTGACAGTGCAGCGGGGAGAAGGAGACATGTAAACAGATGCCAAGAAGATGAATTCTGGGCTCGGCTTGATCCTCATTTCCTCTCATTTACCTCTGAGAAAAGGAGACAGAAAAAAAGGCCTTCTCAAGGTCACACAGCTTGAGGAATAAAAGGTAAATTTCCAGACCTCTGGTTATTAAGTGACTGAGGTTTTATTGATTCTATTTTTTTTTAATGAGAAGTTCTCAAAAGTGTAGCTCAAAATGCAGTCGCAACATCAGCATCATTTCAGAACTTGTTAGACATGTAAATTTTCAGATTCCACCTGAATAATGCAGAATAGAAATTTGGGGGTTGGGACCTGGGAGTCTGTATTTTCACTTAGCTTCCAGGTAATTTGGATACTCACTAAAGTTTGAAACTATTGCTGTCCATCAGGCTTCCCAAATTTCTGTGTCTAGGAAAAGCACTTGGGGACCTTATTAAAATACAGATTTAGATTCAGTAGCTCTGGCAAGCCTTTTCTGATTTGCATTTCTAACAAGCTTTCTGGCTACCCCTGTGCTTCTGGTCCCTGGGACCTCACTGGAAAAGTAAAACTGCAAAGGGAATTAACACTAATGGAGAGCACTGGCTAAGCCCAACTGATGAGTATGCCAAAATGTCAAGTGAACTCAATAAAATTGTTGCCCGTCATCCAGGAGCTTCAGTAGTAGTACAAACAACACTCAGGTAGATCAAAAAGATCAAAATTTAAGGGTAAGAAAGCTATTAACTACTGAACATGCACTGTGCGCACGCATGCATATGTGTGCATGGGTGCATGTATGTGTGTGTGTGTGTGTGTATGAAGGCATGTACACACACAGCATGAATGTACAAATATTTAAAGATACAGCATTACAGAGCAGAAGCTCTGTTATTTGGGAATTGAATATGTAGGTGTTACACCCAAATATATTTAACAACCGGAATGTCAGAAATTTTCTTCAAGGTATCAAAGTATATACCAGAATGTTCATCAACTTTACTAAAATATTAATCATCATATCACTACTTAGAATTATTTGGTTTTATCTTAGACAAAATTTCAACTTAAGCACATTGTATAGACAAGGGTTATGATGCTTTAAGTAGGCATTCAGACAGCAAACCAGCCTCAGATGGTATTAGAGCAGCAGTGAAAATCCGCTAAGGGAAAACTTAGGGTTAAGAGAATAGAATCTCTGACCCAATGTTCCAGTTGGGTATGTCAATTACCTAGGACCACCCCTAGGAGCACCTTAAGCCACTCCAAGGAGATAGGAGGAATAATTTTAGCCCTTTAATGAAATAATGCGCTTTTTCTTTCCAGAATTCCTGTCCCCTAGGGAACAGACACATGGTGTCATAAGTTAGTCTGTTTTTCTGAATTACTCAGAAAGGTCTAACTTTTCTTTTTCGTCTCTCTAACTCATTTCTAAGCAAGCTTTCTGGAACACTTTGGACTTCCCTAGCACTCTGGGCTTCACTCTTTCTTTAAAGCTGCCCTCCCCACCATGAGTCTGCCTGCTGGCATGTGGCTGGCCTCCATGCCAGCTTAACTCAAATAGCTTTTCTCTCTTATCTTCTCTATTTGCCTCCTCTGGGCAGTTGCCATGATTTACAGCTTGTGTACCTTGGGGAATTTTCTTTTTAAACGCCAATAAAATTGTCCTCAAATTTCCATTTGAGCCCATTCTTAAATTTTTTGTTAATGAGTCTAAGAACCCCAAGAGGAAACCCAGATTTCCCCAATAACAAGTGGTGACTCAGGTGGGCCCTCTAAATTTTCTTGTAATAGGAGCAAGGAAGAAACACTTCTTGTGTTTCCTGTGTGTGTGTACATACAAGCAATATATTTGAACATATATTCATAATATTCCCATAACATAGCAGAATGAACCATTTAATAGGAGAGACACATCAGTAAATATCAGTAAAGAAGACTATGGAAAGCACAATGTAGCAATCATAGGAACATACAGAAATAATAAACTTATGACAGGTTCAAGGTATCTAGAAAGCATATAAAACATTTTAGACAAACTCCAAATACAATGGCTGGGTTGCTAGTTTAACAACTGAAAATGTTTTATTTGGCAAGCCTATAAATGTTTTAGAATAAAAAAAGTATGAAGGCTTTGGTAATCTCTGAGAATTTCAGTTACATAAGGCTTGCTCCTTTCTCTGAAGTTAGGGTGGTGGCACAGGTTTTATGTCGTCTTGGTCCATGGTGTGGCCAGACATTTGATCAAATGATTTTCTGCATATTTGTGGTAGTCAGCTTAGCACTACTGTGATAAAATACCCAGAGTAAACTACTTATCAGAAGGGAGATTTATTTTGGTTCCTGGTTTCAGACATTTTGGTCTGTGGTTGCTTGGTCCCAGCACTGTTAGGCAGAACATCATGTTGGGGAACACAGGGCGGGGCAAAACTGTTCAGCTGATGGTAGCTGAAGAGCACAGAACGAGCAAGGAAGGGGCAGGGACAAGGTATACCCTTCCGTGCCTCACCTTCAGTGACATGCTTCATCAGTTAGGCCCTACTTTCTGAAGTTTCCACCAACTCCCAACAGCTCTAGAGCATAAGTCGATTAATGGATAACCATTATCCAATTTGCTGCTGTAGGGGTCAAGCCTAAAATCTGACTCTTTGGGGGAGGTTTCAGATTTACCCCATAACAGTATGTCTGTGAGGACATCCCTGGATGAGATTAACATTTGAACTGGTAAACTGAGTGTTGATTGTCCTCCCTACCGTATGCGTGTGTGTGTGTGTGTGTGTGTGTGTGTGTGTGTGTGTGTGTGTGTGTGGTGGGGAGTGGTTGTCATCCAATACTTTGAAGACCCAAATAGTGCCAAAAATCTAAAAGAGAACTTCTTCTACCTGACCACCTGAGTTCAGGCATCAGTCTTTTCATGTCTTCAGACTGTAACATGTACCCATCAGGTCTCTAGGCTCTCACACTAACTTGGACTGGAATGCACCATTGGCTCTCCTAGGTCTGCAGGTGTTTGACTGCAGAGCTTGGGACTTCTCAGTCTTTGTAATTGCATTAGACAATTCCTTTGAAAAGCGTTCTGTGCGTGTGTGGGGTGTGTGATGGTGGTGGTGGTGGTGGTGGTGGTGGTGGTGGTGGTGTGTGTGGTCTTCTTCTCTGGAGAACCCTGATGAACATAGGTGTGGAGGGAGATAGCTGCTAAAGCTGTGCATTTGAATGAGAAAGATGCCGGTCAAATTTAGTATGCGCCTCTCCATTGGTTAAGAAGAGTGTACTGGTTATAGTTTATTTACAGCTGCAAGTAACAAAACCCAAGAAAGATGCTTTAAAGTAGGAAAGCGGTGCACTGGTCTTATGACACGGATCACTTAGCCAGTCCATACTATGGAGGTAAACAGCAATGCCACCAGGAGGTTCCTTTCATCTCACCAATTCATCATCCTCTACTTACAGTCTTTGACAGTGCAAAATGTCTTTTATACTTCCACGTGCTAAGACTAAGTCCTAGATAAGAAGAAAGAGAAAGGCAAAGTCCAAGATTAAGAAGCCAAAGCACATGATAGACAAGTTTCCTCTAAAACAAAGAAGGTGTTCCTAGAAGTTCTATATACTAAATTCCATTTTTACTTTGAGATAGGGTTTCACGTAGCCAACACTGACCTTGAGTTCAATATACACTAGATGACCTTGAACCTGTGATTCCCCATTCACCACCTCCCAACCAAGTGCTGGGATTAAAAATATGTGCACTATACCCAGTTTGTATAGTGTTGAGGATTAACTTCATGACTTTGGGTATGCTAGGCAGATGCTCTACCAACTGAGCTATATCCCCAACCCCTGGGAAGATATTTTAAATTGGACACAAAAAGCTTGAATAGATTCGGAAGAAAGAATAAGAGGTAAATGAAAAATATTGAGTGGGTAGAATATTGGTCAGATAATTTTCAGTGTGTGTCTTCAAGGTAGTCATAGAGGAGGTGGCATTTGAATGATGGGAGAGAGAGAGAGAGAGAGAGAGAGAGAGAGAGAGAGAGAGAGAGAGAGATCATTGAGGAATGCCAAAGAAATTTGGAAGCATATGTAAAGAGGTTGTACTAGATTGGATGTTCATAAAAGCCTTTATATGTATTTTTTAAACTTTAAAAAAATATTATTTTTATTTTATGTGTATGCATGTATTGCCTGCATGTAGGTAAATGCACCCATGTCATGCAATACCTGCAGAAGTCAGAAGAGGCTGTCGGGTCCCTGGGACTGGAGTTATGGACAATTGTTAGCTGCCATGTGGGTGCTTGGATTTGAACCCGAGTCTTCTGTGACAACAACCAGTGTTGTTAAGTGCTGAGCCATCTCTCCAGCCTCAAAACCTTTATATGTCTTTAAGGAGGGGTAGAATGCCCAGTTCAAATTAATGTTCTATTTTTGAAGTCAGAAATATGCCATTTTGCCTGATCCTCTCTACCCCCAGACTCTTTGAGGAAATAAATTTAAGTGCTGAATGACAAATGTTATGAATATATTTGACCCTTCCTTATTAGTAGACCGAGTTGCTTCTCAATTCAGTTTAATTTGAGAGAGATGGTAGGCGAGGTCTCTGGGCAACTGAAATCTCTATTATAAAGGCGAACCTTTAGGTAAAACATTACTTTAACCACCATTAAAAGAAATAGAAGCATCTTTGCAGTTTTCATAGCATCTTTGCTTGAGAACTATAGTACTGTATAAAACAAATGGCTGCACTACCTCAGGAAATGGTGAGACGCTGGGAAAAGTGTCGTAAAAAATCATTCGCACTAGCCTGAAAGGATAAGACTTCAACTGATGTAGACACTGAAATACTTCAAGACATTGCATCATTAGAGAACTTTTAAATTATTTTGAAGACTTATCTTGCAATGTCAGAAAGACTGACTTACCCCTGCTATAAAGAAAACTGTGCCAGAAAAAGGAGATGAAATGAGTTTTCTTGAATGCTGAATCAGCATTGTTTTAACTCCGATTCAATTATATAGAAAATATCTTTCTTTCAAGTCCTTTGAATTCACCGACCTTCCACCTGAATCCTAAAGCATTTTCCTTGTTCTTGCTGTGTTTTACGAACATTTCCTTTTTTCATACTGGTATTGTGAATAGCCCAATTTTCTTCTTTTCTTGGCAGGTAAAGAGGTGGCAGTCTCTTTCACCTCCATCTTAGCAATTTGTTCCTCTATGACTTGGTATTTGCATGTTGGGAGAAAGAAAAAAAATAACTAAGAATAAAATTGGGGAAATGAGGTTAAGAACGTGTCGCTCTGGACCTGAGGAGCAGTGGAATCAAGCTGCCAGCTGCAAGAAGCTCGCTAATAAGCAAATTAGAACATGCTCATTTCTGACTTTGTGACTTTGATTCTAAATAGGTTTTACAAATAGATTTTGATTGAACTTGGAAACATAAACAAATTGGTTTTGCGGAATAAAGGCTGAACTACATTTTGGATAGAGAATTAAAATGCTCTTATGGGAGGTGCTCTGGGGAAAAGGACAGTTATTTTAATGACAGCATACACATTTCTAAAACAGGCCAGTTTGGTTGACTTCCTTTTGGAGAGTTGGGTCTGATAAATTCTAGAAAAAGGTTTTCAATGGGGTCCCTAATAAGACATGTAATAAAGGCAGGGGACAAGGTGTGCTTATCTGAAATTTCAGGGTGTAGATGCTGAAATTCATGAGAGGCTGGGAAGATGGGTTAGTAGATAAAGTACTTGCCATGCAAGTGTGAAAAATGAACTGGAGGTGAACAGGAGGCCCTGCACTCCTGTAAAAAGCCAGACAGGCGTGGTGGCCAAATATAATCCCAGTGCTTGGGAGGCAGAGATAAGGGATGCCTGGGTCAAGCAGGCTAGCTTTCCAAGCCAGAAGTGGCCAGCTCTGGGAGAGACTTTGACACAATAAATAAAGTGGAGAGCCACTGAACAAGACACCCACAGCTTAGGGTCTCTGAACACACACATGTGCTCCTTCACACATGCAAATACTCATACTCACATGCATGTACAACACACATATGCAAAAAAAGGAGAAGTGCCATTATCATGCAATCAAAGTTATAACATTTCTAGGGAAATGGATATGACTAGAAACAATCATACTAAGCAAATAAAGCAAATCTCAGAAAGATAAATATAGTATGTTTTGTTTTTGTTCACCTGTAGAATCCTAGAGTTCATATAGAATCATAAAATCATGTATGTATGTATAACATTAAAATAGACGTGAAACTGTCCAGGGGGAAAAGGGAACTCATGGGGGGGAGGGAGAAAAGGGGGAACAGGAGGGTATGGGGAGAAATAGGCTCAATGTACAATATATACTTGTATGAAAATGAAAAAAAATTAGAAATAATAGGTTTTAAAATGTCAGAAGCTTAAAAAACAATCTAGTCACCCATCTCCCTTGGACATTTTTCTCTGGAGGGCTGTGGATAGAGGTTCTTTTGAGCTCTTCTAATGCATTTTCACTTATGAATATTCATGCCGTGTTCCCCATGCCTCCCCAACTGACTCAGTGCAGACTCCCCAGCCTGGCAAGAGAGTTAGTGTCATGGAGCTGTGAAATTTCTCCTAAGGCCCAGACAACCCAGAGCCATTTGAAAACACCAAAGATTTTTCAGTCAAGATAAAAGGTTGTAACTGCCTGTGTGTTCAAGCTTATATTCCACGTGAGATTAGCTTTTACTCTCAGCAGACTCTCCTATTTGATACAAGAAGTCATGGTTTTGTGTGTTTTGTGCTTTACACAGTGAGGAAATGGATTGATCGATTACAAAGTTGCTCTTTTTTTATTTTCGTTTCTCTAAATCTATCAGTTTCTGGCTAAGGCATGATCTATTACAGAATCCAAGTCAGCAAAATATCTCTGATTATAATCAGTTTGTACACTTGGAAACATAAAGTGTGAGACCTAGTAGGTACCGCAGAGGTCATTAACTTGCAGGGTGGGAATTTAGATCTGGGTCACACACAGTATGGTTTACTATTTCAAGATGTTCACATGATAGATATGTGTCTTATGCTTTAACTGTAAATTCTCTGTGCTGGCTGTTCTCACATCCTGAGTACTGGAGAATTCATGAAGTTACATATGTTCAAACTCATTTTTCCTTCTTACTGGGATATGAGTATGATTGTTAATTTTATACTTGACTGGGCTATTGGGTGCCCAGATAGTTTACAAAGCAGTATTTCTGGGTGTGTCTGTGAGATTGTTTCCAGACGAGATTATCCTTTGAATCAGTGGTCCAACCTCACCCCTGTAGGCATCCTACAACCTACAGAGGGCCTGAATAGATCAAAATAGGAAAAAAGAGAATGCAGATTCTCTCTTCTTTTTCAAAACTATTATATTTATTATTTTTATTTTATGCATACAAATGTACTGCCTGCATGTATGTGAGTGCACCCCTGTCATGCAATGCTGCAGAGGTCAGAAGAGGGCTTCAGATTCCCCTGGAACTGGAGTTAAGGACAATTTTTGGCCTCCATGTGGGTACTGGGAATTGAACCTGGGTCCTCTGCAAGAGCAGTCAGTGCTCTTAACCACTGAGCCATCTCTCCAGCCCCTCTCTCACTGTTCTTGAGCTGGGTTAGCATCTCTTGTTTGGGGATAGCAGAGCTTAAGACCTTGGGGTATATACCCTCTCCTCCTTCACTTTAGACTCAACCATGCCTCTGGTTTTCCTAGTTCTCTTGCTTACAGATAGCACACTATGGGGCATCTCAGCCCTCCTAAATGCATAAGTACATTCCCAGAATAATCTCCTCTTAAAAGTCTTCTCCCTCCCTCCCTTCCTCCCTCCTTCCCTCCCTCCCTCCATCCTCCACTCTCTCCTCTTCTTTCTCTATGTATATCCTATTGGTTTTGTTTCTCTGGAGAGCACTGGCTAATGTAGTGAGATAGCTCACACTCTAGGGCCCAATTTCTCCCAGGAAATACTTTCTATGACCAGGTGGATAAGAAAACAGAGCTTATATCTATACTTGTAGGTATGACTCCACTTTATGAAAAACAACCAAAAGCCAAAAAAAAAACCCATCTTCTTAAATTATATAGGTAAATTAAATATTTTAAAAAATATTTTATTATTTTGTGTATGAATGTGTTGCCTGCATGTATGTGAGTGTACCCATGTCTTACAGTTCCACAGAGGTCAGAAGAGGGCGTCAGATTCCCCTAGAACTGGGGTTAAGGACAGTTCATAGCCACTACGTGAGTGGCGGGAATCGAACCCAGGTCCTCTGCAAAAGCAGTCAATGCTCTTAACTGCTGAGCCATCTCTCCAGCCCCAGCAAATTAAATATTTTGCTAAAAGAAGCTTGTATTATTTTTATTTCAGAGATACTTTATTTTTCATTTGTGATTCAGCTTTAACTGGATATTTAGTGCTAACATTTCAGTCTCCTGCTGATGCTTTTGCTGTGAAGTGTACAGAAATTTATAAACAAATTACCAGGTGAACTCCTTATTTTAAAGGAACATTTAAATTAATTCATTGTGAAAATAAAATGTCTGCTCTTCTTAACTCTCCCACCCAATATAAACAATTTGTTTTCTTTACAAAACAAAAAAAGCATTTCAAAGTGGACATTCTGTGAACTGGTCCATAGACATGGCTCCCCTACAAGTGGGTGAATTTGGGTGGGTCATACATGACAGAATTATGTCAGGAACTGTGGGGTGACTACCAAGAACAGTGGCAGGCATGCAGTGGAGCCAGCCTGCACCTAGGAGACAAGCTACCTGTCCTGTGGATGGAAGAGCCAGAAAAATGGAGCTCCCCAAGCCCTTTGGAGCCAAAAGATCTTGAGTGCACCCAAATGTCTGGCTTTGAACGATATTGCTGGACTTTGGATTTGCTTAAGTGTGCCTAGTTCTTACCTTTTGAAATAAAGTATTTAACTTGTTTTATAATTTTACAGTAGCCCACAGTTGAGAGGCTTGAACTTAAAAATATATCTTTTTTTATGTGTATGAATGTATTGCCTGTATGTACATAAGTGCACTTGTGTTGGGCAATGCCCACATAGGTCAGAAGAGGGCATCAGATACCCTGGAACCGGAGTTAGAGACTTTTTTTTTTTTTTTTTTTTTTAGCTGCCATATGGGTGCTGGGAAGACATTTTTTAGCCACCATATGGGTGCTGGGAACTAAACCTGGGTCCTCTGCAAGAGCAGCTAGTGCTCTTAACTGCTGAGCCATCTCTTTAGGCCCTAAGGTTTGAACTTTTAAAGTATTGGACTTTTTAAGGATTGTGAGACTTTTAAAGTTGTACTTTTTTTTATTGTGATACCAATATTATCATGACAACTTGGGAGCAAGAAATGGAAAGGTTATGGTTTAACAGTGATGTGTTTGTGTGTCAAGTTGAGAAGGGGTCAGTCGGCATTGGATAGCTTCAGTTGTTAACTTGACATACTTGGGAAGAGGGAACTGCAACTGGGAAATTGTTTCTGTTGGATTGTCCTGTGGCCTTGATTGACCATAATCAAGGAATTCACTTGATTATTGAATGATGTGGGACAGCCCAACCCACTGTGGATGGTGCTACCCTTGAGCAGGTGGTCCTAGGTTGTACAAGAAAGCAGGTTGAGCATGGACCAGAGGAGCAAGCCCATACACAGGGTTGCTCTGTGATCTGTGTTTCAGCGATGAATTGTGATGGGGACATGCAAGTCAAGTAAACTCTTTTCCTCCACAAGCTGGTTCTGGTCAGTGTTTTATCACAGCAATGGAAAGCTATCTAGGACAGGAACATTGGAAGGTTAGCTTCCAAGCTTTGGAATGTGTATTAGGATTTTCTAGAAAAAGCTAAATTGACAGGACAGGGATCCCTGACTCTCTCCCTTTTTATCTCCCTCTATCACCTATCAATCTCATCCATCATCTATCCAAAGATTTATTTTAATGAATTGGAATTGGGCTGAGTGACTTTGGAGACTGACAACTCTTAAATCTGCAGTGTAGTTTGGAGACCAGGGCTAAGTTGAAGTCTAAGTCCAAAAACGACTGACAGAATTCCTTTCCCCCAGGGAAGATTGGTATTTGCTCCTACTCAGGCCTTGATGGTGCTAGTCCATATTCTAGATAATAATCTACTTTACTGAAAGCTGGCACACTTAAAAGTTCATCTTTGGGGTCTGGAGAGATGATAGTTCAGCAGTTAAGAACATATTCTGCTCTAGCAGAAGACTGAGTTCAGTTCCCAGCACCCCTATTGGGTAGCTCACAACTGCCTATAATTCCAGTTCCAGAGGATCCAATACCCTCTTCTGGATTCTACAGGGGTCTGTACTCACATGCCTATACATATTATACAGATATATATATATGGACATAATTCAAAAATAACAGAAAGTAATCACCAAGAGAAAAGTAATTATCAGTCTTACCAGCTGTGAAATCTGTGAGCTATAACAATTGGCCTGGCCAAAAATGGCCACTGGTGCAACAGAGGCACAAATGGTATGGGAATAACCAACCACTCTCTGTTTGGATTTAAAGCCTTCTCTACAGTTTGGAACCCATAACTGGCACCATTATTGTGAGGCCAAGAGCCTGCATCTAGAAAGGTCATAGACCCTAGGGGAGAACCTACTTTTATTCTGCTAAATAGACATAGTATTAAACTAACTCCAAATTATGTATTGTTATACCCATAAATTAGTGCATCTGTCACCCCTCATCAGAGAGGCTTATTTTTTCTGTAGATGGTGATTAATGCAGAGATCCACAACTGGTCAACATTGAAGGGAATAAGAGACTACAAACTGCTCAGCCCTAAATGGGACCTCTATATCACATCCCTTGGGAAGCAAGGCTCAGGGATCATCATGGAAAAGAAGGCAGAAAGATTGTAAGAGCCAAAGGCAGTGGATGACTACAATCAAACAGTGTTTTCTGGACATGGCAATGCAGTTACACATATGAACTCACAGAGACTATGATAGTAATCACAAGACCTGTGTAAACTCAAGACAGACAAAACTCCAGCATGGAGGGGAGAAATGGGCTTAAAACTCCACTCCAGCTGAGGAGCTACTGGTAACTGATAGCTGCTGGGAGAGGGAAAGTCAGTTTTCTTTAAGGGTGTGATCCCTGGTCAACCACATTGCAGGGGTTGGACCCACACTACAGAGTATTTGGGCAACACAAATTAGACTCAACAGGCTTTTAGAAAAAGGACATGGTATTGGGTGAGTAGGGAGGTATGGGGTAGATCTGAGAAGATTTGGGGGGGTAAATATGATAAAAATACATTGTATGAAATTCTTAAAGGATAAAAATATAATTGAAATACTAAAAATAAATATTTTTAATTAAAAAATTTAAAAAGATCATCTTAAAAAAACCTTAAAAGAGCTATCTAAGAAAATGTATGACCATGTATCTGGGCATTATTGCCTAATTTCCTGTGGCAAGTTGACACATGAAATTCCATCACACAAAGCACCTGAATCTCCTGAAGAACTTGTTAAACAAATTACTGAGCTTTGTTTCCAAAGATTCAGGGTCTAATTTCCGATTGTAGTGAACTCCCAGGGGATGGATGAAGGGGTAGCTCTTCCAAGGGTCATTCCAGTACTGTTCCAGGTATTGGGCTAAAGCCCAGAGCTGTGCATTGACTTGTCTAAGGGAACTAACATAGGTATTATAAACCAGATCTTTAAATCTCATTGCAGAGGTCTTCCATCATAACATATTGCCTAACATTTAGACAAAGTCTTAAGATTAGATCAAATGTTTCTTCAGTTTAAAATGAACTAGTAGGATTTCCCCCAAAACTTAACCCGATCTTAAAATTTATATGTAAAAGCAAAATGAATAGATAAGGCAATTCTAAAGAATAATGAAGAGGAAAGACTTGAATTACTACATCTTTAGGGGTATTATAATGCTACTGTAAGTGAAGCAGTGTGGGGGCAGCAGGCCATTGGAGTAGAATTAAGAACCACCTGAAGCCATGATACAGATACATACATTATGAGGAAAAGATACCAATAAACACTGCTAAAAAGTGGCTATTCATGTGAGAAAAAATAGACTTCCTACACATACCACACTTAAAAATAAATTCCATATGGAGCCATATAGAAGCAAAATTTTAAAAAACTTTTAATTATCATATCTGTAGGTGTATTATAAAGCTGTAGTAATAAAGGCAGTATGATGTTGACAAACAGACCATTGGAGCAGAATCAAAAATCCACTGAATCCATGACAGAGGTATACTGTGAAGAAAAGATAAGGTATCAATAAATTCTGCTAAAAATGACTATCCATGTGAGAAAAAATAGACTTTTTACACATACCACACTTAGAAATAAATTCCAGTTGGATCTATGTAGAAGCAAAAATTTGAAACTTATAATGGAAAATTTAAGAGAATGTTTTTATATCAGGGAAGATAAATACTTCTCCCATAAGACACAAAAAGTATAAGCCATAAATATCACCTAATATTAATCCAATATTTATTGAGTTATCGAATATATTTACAATATTCTGAGTATATAACATATACTAACTCATACAATCCTCATGAAAACTCTGAGGCAATTATCATTATAGTCTTCATAAAGGACTGAGGCCTGGAGAGGCCATTAGCAGAGGCATTCTGGCTCTAAAGTCATTGCTCTCTATTACCTCAAGAGAGGATAATCAACTACATTCAAGCCAAAGGAATCAGTAATACATGAATTAATCAAGCCTACAATTTAAATACTAGGAGAAAATATTTTTCAATGCATATAACATCAAGGGAATGCATATATAATATATATCATTTGCAGATCTCTATGTGAAAAAGGTAACACAGGAAAATGGGCTTAGATTAGGAACATCTAGTTCATGAGAATGGCAAGTCCATGGATATTATCAGATGAAAATATGTATGCCTGTAGGCACCTAAGTTAGTGTTGTCACTTTGGAAATATTTTGGCAATACCTACTAAAGCAGAACATGTGGTTTCCTATAATATAGGAAATCCTTGATGCATATAGAGATAGTTAAAGTGTTCAACAGAATGTTGGATAGTTATATTTTGGAATACAAAATGCTGATTGAAAAACAGATAAGTTGAATAGGATATACATTAAATGTTCTCACTTGAGTAAAGTCTAAACCCTCAATGAATCATGTTATATATGTCCATGGGTGTATAACATTGCCATAGAATTACAATCAACTTCAGAAGAGTGGTTGTCATTGGGGGTTAAGGATGGGGAGGGAATAGAGGATTGGGGAAATGAGCTTCTCTTATTTCCTTTAAAAGAAAAAAACCTCAAGGACAAAAATGTTAAGATATGTTAAATCTGGGTGGCAGATACCTGTGCTAGTTCGTCCTGACTGACATGTTAAATCTAGGTGGTAGATACCTGTGATAGGTCATCTTAACTGTCAACTTGATTGGATTGAGAATCACCTAGGAGATTAGTAAAACATACATTTATGGTACACTGTGATGATTCAGTTCTGAGGGCTCTGATCTCATGAATGGGTTAATCTTTTGATGAACTCATAATGTGATGACTTTATTAACAGGTGGTCAAAGATAGGAGGTAGGGACTACTTGGAGGAAGTAGGTCACTCGGGATGGGGCATATGTATGGGGGGTGCTCTATCTTGTTCTGTCCCCTTCCTGTATTTCCCCATTCTCTGCTTCCTTTTCACCATGATATGAGCTGCTCTGCTCCACCATGACTTCTCCTCCACGACAGACACCTCTGAAACCAAATTAAGCACTTCTTTCCCAAAGTTGTTTCTGGCAGACATTTGGTCACAAAATGAGGAAAGTAACTCACACAACTGGGAATTCTTCACTTAAGATTTGTTATCAACAGTCTTACCTATTTACGTGGACTTGTTTGAATCAGAAATTATGGATTTGAAATCTGATCTTGAGTCAAAGTAGATAACTCAATTAGAGAGGTCTATGGTGTGACTTCATTAATCAAACAGAAAATGCTTCATTCAATGAGACAGTAA
>NW_008345226.1:1407416-1433960 GCF_000622305.1 Nannospalax galili
AACATGACAAAAATGTTAAGATATGTTAAATCTGGGTGGCAGATACCTGTGCTAGTTCGTCTTGACTGACATGTTAAATCTAGGTGGTAGATACCTGTGATAGGTCATCTTAACTGTCAACTTGATTGGATTGAGAATCACCTAGGAGATTAGTAAAACATACATTTATGGTACACATTGTGGATGTGTCACTGAGTGCATTTCTAGAAAGAATTAACTAAGGGGGAATACTTGTCCT
Source organism: Nannospalax galili (assembly GCF_000622305.1). Classification (NCBI taxonomy): domain Eukaryota; kingdom Metazoa; phylum Chordata; class Mammalia; order Rodentia; family Spalacidae; genus Nannospalax; species Nannospalax galili. The sequence goes on from NW_008345226.1 coordinate 1,407,655, forward strand.
GAATGTGAGCTGCATCATCCTAGAGGCTGGGGTGGGGGGCAGATGGAATAAAAGGAGAAAATGAGTGTGGTGGTTTGAATGAGAAATGTCCCCTATAGGCTCAAATATTTGAACACTTGGTCCCCAGTTAGTGGAGCTGTTTGTGGAGGAATGGAATCTTAAGAAAGTGTAGCCTTTCTGGAGTATGTAACTAGGGGCAGGATTTGAGAGATGTAAGCCTTAACCCCACTTCCAGTTTACTCTGTCTGCTTTGTGTTTATGGCTGAAGATATGCTCTCTCAGCTTCCTGCTCCTGCTGCCTGCTGCCATGCCTCCTCTGCCATTATAGACTGTCCCTCTAGAACCATAAGAAAAAGTAAACACTTTTTTCTGTAGCTCACTTTTGGTTATGGTGTTTTGGCACAGCAACAGATGTAACTAATAAAGAAGTTGGTATTGTGAATGGGTATTGCTATGAAGAACCTGATCATGCTATTTTTGTTTGTTTTTTGAGGAGGGGGGGAGTGTGGAATGGGGAAAACTTTGAAACTTTTGGCTAGAAGAATCAGTTGAATGCTGTAAGCAGAGCTTAATGGGCTACTCTAGTATGAACTTGGAAGAGGATGGTGATGAGAATAATGCTGACTTTAGAGACACAACTCAAGAGGTTTCAGAGGAAGCAAGGACTTTAACAGCAACTGGGCTGGAAGACATTCATGTGATATTTTGTCAAAAATCTTGCAGTCTTCTGCTCTTGTCCTAAGAACTTGTCTGAGGATACATTTAAAAGTAATGGAGTAATTTCTTTGGTGGAGGAAATTTCAGGACAGTGTAATAGTGACTCTATGGCCTTGTTTTTACTGAAAAATAATACAGGTCTACAATGAAAAAGAGCTACTAAGGGAGAAAAAAAGACAAATGTACAGTATATAGAGAAAAAGAGCACTAGGAAGATTAATGCTATAGCCAAGGCATATGCTGGAAGAGAGGCTGTACTTGTCGAGGAGATTAGTGACAATAAAGGTGAGGTCTCCTGCTCTGCACTAAAACAATGGGAAGGATGCCCATATGGCAACTTCCAGCTAAGTTTCCAACTTGAAAAAGGAGAAAGCTGAAGGGGTCACTTGCTTCTAGAAAGCAATTGTTTCACCATTAAAAAAAAAAAAAAAAACAGCTGAAAATGTGATTTAGGGGAATTGAGAGTCTATCCTAAACCAGCAGCTGATCTTGCAGTCTGCTGTTTGTGTTATTGGCTTTGGAAGCATGACAGATACAAGAGTGAGGAGGATCATGGATTCTTCCTCCATGGTTTCAGGGAACCACTAAGGCCAGGCAACACGTGACGGTGCTGGAGTCATTGTAAGAGGCACCGAGAGGCAAGGAGGCTGTGAGAGGTCAATGCATGAAGCTGCAAAAAATGAAGCCTGGGTTGCAGTAGAGATGCCAAGATGTTGCAGTTGCCAAAGTTGTAAGACATCTGCCAAGGAGAACTGCATATAGGGAGTGGAACTAGTCTGAGAGAAAAATATATGTTTCAGACAATAAAGCTATAAAGCTAGAGAGTGGAGCCATCAAAGCCCTTTGGAACCAAAGTCTCTGACATGGAACATGGAGCTACAAGAAGGGTTTGCTGTTAGCACTGTCATTTTTTCTTCTTGCTTTGGTCCTATATTTACTCACTATGACCATATTCATTCCTTTTGGGACAGGGATGTATATTCTGCAACCACTGTATGTTAGAAGTAGTTTAACTTTTTAATTTTATAGGGGTTGTAGTTAAGAGATTGCATTGAGTCTCAAAAAGAAGTCTTCGGATTTTGGACTTTTGAACAGTGTGGACACTGTTAAAGACTGTGGGAACTTGTAAAGTTGGACTAAATGCATTTCACATTATGGTATGCTCATGAGCCTATGGGGGCCAGAGAGTGGAATGTGGTACTTTGAATAACCTCAGGTATTTGAACACTTGTCCTCCATTAGTGGCGCTCTTGGGGGGAGTTCAAGGAATCATTAGAAGGTGTAGCCTTGTTGGAGGAAGTATATTGACTAGGGGTGGGCTTTGAGAGGTTATAGCCTCACCCAACTTTCAGTTCACTCTTTCTGCTTCTTGTTTGTGGTTGAAGATGTGATCTCTCAGTTTCCTGCTTCTGCAGTCTGCTGTCATGCCTCTCCCACCATTATGGACTGTCCCTCTAGAACCACAAACCAAAATAAATTCTTTTTCCATCAAATGCTTTTGTTCATGGGGATTATCACAGCAACATAAAAGTCACTAACATAGTCAGTTAGCTCAGGATTCTCTTTCTCTGCTTCCTGGACACCATGCTGTGAGCTGCTCTGCTCTGCCACATCTTCCCCACAATGATGGATTGAAATTTCTGAAACCATAGGCCAAATTAAATGTCTCTTCTCCTTAATTTATGACAGGTGTTCTGTCAGAGCACTGAAAGTCTGACCAACACAGCACCAGTGTATATTTTTATTATGTTCTGTGTATTTGAAATTGTACATAATTATGTCTTCAAAGAAATAAAAATATTACCAGTGCAGTCAGTTTTAATACCCAATTGCAATTCTTTTTTTTCTGAGAATTAAAATGCATGGCTTAATCTTTTTGTATAAACATTGCTTAGTATCTCTCTCTGCTTATAATACTTATAATGGAAAGACTTAGAGGACATTTGTTTAAATCTACCTCTTAATACAATACTTCTGAGTTCAAGTTGCATTTCAGGTAAAATCTTTCCTGGAATTTTCTTTTATGCGTAATAATCTTGAAAATGTGGTTTTTGTTAACTGGATATATTGTTTTAACTAAGTTCAAGGTTCATAGGTAATGAATTTTTGAAGAAGTAGAACATAATCAATTACATAAAACAATAATCCTATGTTGAACACACAGTTTTGTCTGTAATGAAACAGAAGGCTATGAGAAACCTCAGGGCCATCATCAAAATCATCAATTATCATTATTTTGGTGCTATATAGAGCACCAGTGGAAAGAGATCCTATTGGTAAAATGTCAGAAAATATAGAATAAAGGGTCCAGGGAGTGAATGGTATTTCTGTTTTTGAGTTATAGGCATTGTTTGAGTTATATAATTTCATATAAATCTTGTACCAACCTATTAGGTAGACATCATTCCCAGTTTTCAGATAAAGGTAACAAGTTTCAACAAGATGAAGTAATATCCCTTAAATCTTAAGAAAAATGATCCCAAACCTGAGAGTATGGTGAGATCTTGTCCCATCTCCACTTAAAGTCTTTGCTCAGTTAAGGAATAAATCTTCCATTGTAGGGCAAGGGAAAATCTCATTATTAGAAACAGTCCTGTTTTTTAAATTTATCTAGTATAAGGGAATCCCAGCTCTGAATATTTTTCTTTTAATTCATAGGGGCTGCTACGGTTTGAATTTCAAATGACTCCCACAGGTTCATGTTTAGAGTGCTTGTTCTCAGTATGCGGTGCTATTTTGAAGGGAGTAGAGCCTTTAGGAGGTAAGCCTGGATGGGGAAGTAGGTAACTAGGGGTAGGCCTTTGAAAGTTATGCCTACCATTGATTTGTGCCTGCTCGCTCTGCTTCTTGTTCTGTCAAGATATGAACAGCTCTCTACCTATGTGCTCCTGACACCCCAGACAATGACCTTTCTCCACCAGGAAGTCCTATCCAAATGTACTGAAACCTCTCACAAACAAACTTCGTGTTCCCTGTTTCTAACAGGTGTTTGGTCACAATGGCACAAAAGTAATCCATATAGAGGCCTTATCACTTCAACTCCCATAGTTTCAATCTCCTATAAATCTTTCTTCTCCTTACCCAATGAAAAGAGGGATCGAATGAATTCTCCACCCTTTTGCACAACCAATACCCCTTAGGGACTGCACTGTATTGAATGACTAGAGTCAAGGTTACTACCCCCTGTTTCCATCACCATCTCTACCAATAGATTTCTAGCTCTTTGGTAAAGCCCTATAACCAAAGGAGTTCTGTAAATAAATGTTCTGTAAACTCTAGGTACATGTATTCACAAATGGATACTTTGAAACCCAACTCATTCATTTAATGTGGGAGGAACAGAGTTAGGGTTATGAAACTTTGGATTGTTTTTTTAAAGAACTAAAGTGATATTATTTTTAAGAACTTATATGATGATATTTTAGTCATAAAACTATATCCAGCATTTGTCCTTGGCTGCTTAATTAATGGGGAGATAAAAGTGTATGTAATCAGCTTATGAAGGGAAGGAAGATTGGGCATCTTAAGTGATTGCAAAGTTTGTTCTCTTAAGCAGGTTAAACAACTGCTACTTTCCTTATAACCTTTTCCAGATCCTTAATTAACACAGAGTACCCTTCTTCATTGGAAAAAAATCAACAGAAGTCTTTGAATTACAAGTCTGGGGTATACAGACTAAGGAGGCTTCATTCTGTCTACATTTTTTTCCCTACACATTTTTCTCAACTGAAGGAGCTAATTGGTTCAGTTCACATTGCTGGCAGCACCATCTTGAAGCAAAGTGTTGAACAAGGTCTTCTGGAAAATAGCGGCCACTACCCTTTTGCTCAGAAAAGGGGCTACTATTGTACCAGCTGGAGTCAGAGCTGGCGGGCAGCAGTCTGTAGTGCCGCCTGCTCATGCTAATGACCCCAGGCCACTGCACCGCTTCTGGGGAAGTAGGAGGAGAGAAGTTCATGCCAAATTCTCGCAGGAGGTCAAATGTTTCTGGAGGAAGAGAGCCAGGGTTAAATTAGCAGTCAGACTGAGGTAGGTAACTGGGTGGAGGAACAGAATCGGGGAGGGATGAATCTGGAAACTCAAATGGAGACTGCAGTAAAAAGTAATTACTAACACATTCCTCAACTTGGAAAGCCAGCCACATCCCACACCAGGGCCAGATTCAGAGCCCTTCTGTTCCAAGGATACTGGAGCAGGCTCAGGGACAGGAAGGGACTGTGCAAGCCAGCCGCCTTTCCCCGGCTTTGGAATAGTGCACCTTCAAAAGCAAAATGCGTCTTAAAAGAGAAAACAAAGGACATTTCTTTTTAAGTTCCCCTTTAAGACAAACATATTCGGTATCTGCCATGTACCCATCCTTTTAGGGCCTCTCAATAGATTTTTTTAAAAAAATTAGCCTCAAAGGAAAGTAAAGGAAGCCCTTTTAGGAAAATGTAAGCCATCGCAATCCTAAAATACCTCCTTTCTTCATTCTCCCGGCTCACCGACATCAGTGGCGCTGAGAAGCTGTTTGTGGGAGGGACAGATCCAAGGAGAGAAGAGGAAGACAAGGAGCGGGTAGGAGGAGGAGAAGCACTGCTTTCTGGTATCAGGGAGAAATTCGTGATGGGATTGACTGTTTTGGATTGACTGTTTTGACAGTTGATTTTTATTTTTTCCCCCCTCTAACTTCAGAATCATGACAGACAATTGCTGAACATCAAATTGATGAGTGAACACTTCATCAGATCTGGTTGCCTTAACAACTAAAATAGCCAAAATGTTAAGACAGTCAAATGGGATTGATTATTTTTGATACAGTCTGTGGGAGGTTGACCCAGGAATTCTCAGCCTAATTGTGCATATAAATACAGAGGCTTTGCCAATGGATGCCAAAGCAACTAGAGGACTAAGAAGGAGCCACCAGTCACCTGCATCTCTCATCTCCCCAATGTCACTGCATTGACACCAGCCACAGCAGCCTCTGGATTGCTCTAGGTGCTGGGTGGTACGAAGGCAGCCATCTGTGAAATCTGAGATTCTGATCCCTGTAGTTACTAGCAAGAAGAGACTCTGGCTTGGATGGAAAAACAGATTGCCCAAATGGTTGTGTAGAGGTGCTGAATCATGCATGAATGTCGAGATGATGCCAACCATGCCATCTTTTCCTGAGGGCTTTATCTGGTATGAACCCAGAGAGTTCTGTGTTATGAATTTTTTTAAACATCCAGAGATAATTATTGGACTGTGTGATAGACCCAAAGGGAAATTAAATCTCTCTCATAATTGGATTTGATATTTGCAGGCTTCCTAAAGGCAAGAGAAAGGAAATTCATTTTTGATTCCTTAAAATCTTGAATTAAAAAATTTCCATCAGAGCCAAGCATAGTGACACATGTCTGTAATCCCAGCACTCAGAAGGCCGAGGCAGGGGGATCACAAGTTTGAAGTCAGTCTGAGTTAAAAAGTGAATTCAAGGCTATTTCTATAATGGGATCCTGTCTCAAAAATCTGAAAAAAAAAATTTAAAACCCACAAAAATTCTACAATACGCCAGGTATGTCAGATACCTCCCATGGCAGAAAAGCTGTAGCCTTAGTCTACTGGAATTGACTGGGTACAAAAGGTTCTTAAAGTTTCTTATTTATTTGGTTGGTTCTTTTTCTTTTTATTCTGAGTTCTAAAAATTATTTGATAACTTGGTGGCAATATAGTCAGTGTTAGAAAAATAGGAATTGATTAAGAATGAGACACCATGAGAGACTGAAAATGAGTAGGGGAAAAAAGCCTACAGAGCATTTACAGTGTAATTTTCCAGTACAGATTGGAGTAGATACCACATGCAGTTAGAAACAGATGCATGCTCAAGCCTTTATTATTGAACAAAGAATAATTCCCAAGTTTTCCCACTTTTAAAAAGAATGCAAAAAGTACAATGCTAAAATATAGAATAGCACAGCCTTCATTTGAATGACTAATTATTTGAAGGTCCTGCGACAGTCAGCATGTGTCTGGATATGAAGAAGGACAAAAGAAGTATTTGTAGAAGCATAACACTGACCTTCACATGAAAGCTTGCAAGATTAATTACCAAAGATTCTCATTTAATATATTGATTCTGAAAAAAGATGAATCTCTGGATACATTTGAATGTGTGTTTAGATATAATATCACACCTCAAAACAGTCTATCTTTTGCAATACCTCTCACTCTTCTTATTTTAATTGATCCACACCACAATCTCTCATTGGAAGCTGACATTTACAGTGGAATATGCTGATAAATGTAGAGCCATACTGCTGCTCCTGCCTTTTCTGTCCAGCTTAAATTGCTAGGAGCTGAGCATTTTTCACACAAGAATAGCTGCTAAACGAGCAAGAGAAGGCTATGACCTAAACACAGACAATCCCATGTGAGGCCAGCAAATTATCCCTTTCCCGGGAGCTTGAATGAGGAAGTTCCTAAAGAATAAGGCAAAGGTGAGGGCTGAGGCTGAAACATATTAAGGTAGGTAGATAGATGCTGGGAAGTCAGGATGCTAAACGAAGTCAAGTTCTAAGAGAACAGAAAAACTGAGAGTCAACAGCAGGGATATGAAAAGGACACAGAGATAGCAGATGGAGACACTCACAAGCACTAGAGAGAGACTCCACGGCATGCCTCTGAAGACACCAGCCACCTTCGGCTCAGGAGCACCTGCTCTTTCTGCTTTTAGTTTGATTTTCCTGGCAGTGTTTGATAACATGAGTGAGTTTCTATTCTTTACATGCAAGAGTTTGACTAAACAGTGTAGACCGAGTATAAAATCAACCTAGTTGAGAGTAAGGAAAATTATGTTATTTAGGCCTGATTATGATTGTAATATGTAAAAACATAGATTTCAAAGTCTTAAACATGTTGCATGATTTTTTTTAAATGAAGATGTAAAAGCATATGTATCTTCTACTTGGCCTTCCAAGGAATGATTACTTTTGGAATTTAGTTTCTATGCTGTGAGGAAGCCCAACTTACTTAAATGGACAGAGTGTCTGGAAAGGTTCTGAGATAGAAATGATAATGAAGACAAATGGGAGGAGGACTATTCCAGGCAGCTTTTGCTGCTCCCTTTGCTTCCTGCTTCAGCTCTCCCCTGCCACTCTTTGATGACTTAAGCCAAGACACTGACTATGAATACATGAGATGTTCAAGTTAAAATTTTCAAGATGAGACGTTTCTGGATTCCTGTCCCATAGGAACTGTGAAAAAGTGATCATTTCATCATAGTTTGTATATGTGTGTGTGGGCATGTTTGTGTGTGTGTATGTGTGAAGTATATGAGTGTGTGTGTGTGTGTGTGTGTGTGTGTGTGTGTGTGTTTGAGGCAGTGTCACACTAAACATTGAGCTCACTGATTTGGCTAGACTGGCTGGCCAGTAAACCCTAGGATCTTCCTGTCTCCACCTCCCCAGCACTGGGATTTGAGGCATATGTAACCATATGTAGACTTCTGTGTGGGTCCTGGGCATCTGAACTCAGGCTCTCATGATTGAGATACTTACACAGTGAGCACATTACCAACGGAGCCATCTCCGCAGTCTCTCAAGCTAAGTTTTCAGCATAACAATAAACATCTGGTCAGAGCACTATTTCTAAGTGCATAATATGCTGCATCTAGAACCTAAAGAGAGCTATCTGGCACTGAGCTTCTTCCTTGGTGTTGGAAGAAGCAATATACAATTCTCCATGCTTTCTCATGAAAGCAATGCCCTGGCAAGCCCAAGCAACCACTGCCCATCACCAAATCTCCTATTGTGCTTAAGATTCAGTATCGCATATTCTTAAAATACTGTGCGGTTCACAAAGCCTTTTATTTTTCTTATTTTAATTGATCCATATTGGAGTTCTTGAGAGGAGGTTGATATTTACACTGTAATATGCCAATGAATGCACAGCCATGCTGGCACACCTGCTTTGTTTTTCCAGTTGAATTGTTGTGAGCTGAGCTTTTACACAAAAGTGGTTGTATGGACTAGAGAGAGAAAGAGGATGATGATGATGAAATGGTAGCCCTTGGAACTTTATCAGATGTGACTTCCATCTTTTAGACTTTATGGGTCTTTTCCAAAACACTTGCTGCTTCTTGCTTAAAGTAGACATGCATAGTTCTCAGTAATTTCTAGGATGGTTGCTATATTTTGAAAATCAGAGGTAACACAGCTCTTGGACAAGATCAAAAGCATGTATGTTATTGCTCTCAACCCACATAAATGGCTATGTGCCATGACTGGTGTGTAGGAGAAACTAAATCAAAGCACTTTTCCTATTCTTTCCCTCAGCAACCAGCAGAGAAGCCACTGGTTGACGGCCCAGTTCCACTGGCTGTACTTCATCTCAGATGCTGACTACAAGCCTCAGGTTATGTAACTTGTGGCACAGAACATAAACGGGGGTTCCCACAGCCCGTTCTTTGGATTTTGAGCATCTCACCAAACTCAGGGCAATGCTTTATGTTTACTAATTTATTACAAAGGATATTACAAAGGATACAGATAAGTAGCTGGATGCAGAGGGAAGAAATAAGAGAGAGGTGAGATGAGGTACAGGTCCAGTACCCCACCCACAGGGACTTTCACATCATCAGCCATCCGGATGTCAATCTAAACTTTGTCCTTTGGGTTCTGATGGAGGCTTCATTACATAAATGTGATTGAGTCTATCATCCATTATTGGTAACTGACTTTCAGCCCCTCTAGTCAAGGGTAGGGCTATGTAGTAGTTTCATCATCACCATGTCCAATGCTTGAGAAAAACAACTTAAAGGGAGCACGTGCTTATTCTGGTTCATGTTTTCGGTCCATTGTGGTAAGGAGGGTTTGGTGGAGTAGAGCAGTTCACATTATGGAGACCAGGAAGCAGAAAAAGGGAATACACAGAAAGTCCAGAGCAAGATATAACCTCCAAAGACGTACTCCCAATGACTTTTTAAAAGAGCATTCTGCTCTAGATTCTCCAAGTGTCTCACATAAGATTAGGTACATTGCCCAAGTCCACATGATCTTTGAAGTGAAAGCAATGACATCAAAGCAACAGGGGTTGAATGTACAGCATCATTTGGGTCCTAGAAAACCAGGGAGATTCACTGGGAAATTCACTCCTCTGGGAGCCAGAAGACAGAGAAATTTGGAGTCAGCTTTGACTTTGCTATTAATTAGCTAAATTATTCTGAGCAAGTCATTTAACATTTTTATTTCCCAATTTTCTCAACTGTAAAGCAAGGATCATATGCTTATTCAGTATGTATTTTACAAGTGGCTACAGCAAGCAGAGACAGTGTTTACGAAATATAAATACCATTGTTGTTTTGGTTAAAAGAGAACTTTCTTTAAGGATTATAACAAGGGCTCTGAATTGATTTTGCTTTAATACCTCACTACCTTTGAGTCCCTAATGGGCAAATTTTTCCAAATTATACTTACTATGCTATGTCACAATGGGTTTTGCCTTTCTACAGCATATTAAAGGTAAACAAGGAAAACATTCTGAGCTTACCTCATTGACAAAATACGATGCTTGGTTTGGAAACCTCCTTTCGTGATATAGAAAGGACTTATTTCAAACAAATCATTTCATAATAGAAGATGCCCAACCATTTCCACAATAGTAGCCAGAAGAAAAAGCACAGAGAGAAGTCACTGAGTCTCCTGCTACAGCAACCCTGTGAAAGAGAACCAGTGGAAGCAGGAGCAGAGGAGAATGGAGGGAGCCCCCAACATGACAGAGATGCTTTGTGTTTACAGAGATCCTCCTTCTATGGATTCCCAGGTGTTGGCAAACTTTAATTGGCTAATCTTCACATATACCTTTGAGGTTAAGTAGGCATCAAGTATCAGCCCAGATTTTCAAAAGTACAAAGAGTTTAAAGTGTTTGGCCTGAGGTCACAAGCACAGGCTGGTGACAAAGCTATGAAGCGACCAAATGACGGAATGCAGGACCCCTGCCTTCTAACCTCCTCCCAGACTGGAGACCTCACTCTACAGAGTCATGGGGTCTTTTGTTATCTTTCTAAAGCAAAGTACTTGGCAATTCATTTCACCAAAGACAATGTGACATCTTTATTCCTATAAAGTACTCCCTTTGGGTCAAAGACAGAAGTACGCATTTTCAGGCATGATGAAGTTTTACACAGTTAAGCAGTGTTCGGAGGTAGGCAGAAAAGAATGTGTGAGGTGTGTGTGTGTGTGTGTGTGTGTGTGTGTGTGTGTGTGTTTCAATTTTCAAGAAAGACATTGATGTTCTTTTCTGGATCTGGACTCTTTTTGACTCCAACAGCAAAGCAGAGCCTGTGAACAAAACCATTCCTATTCACTTCACACTGTTGTCTCGTTACTAAACACTCTTCAGAGAATTCCCAGCTTTGTTTATCCGATTACCAAGGTTTCTCTTCAAACTACCCAGTGACCCTGTTCATCTCATCCAACAGTGTTGCCAGGAGAAACTGATTGTCCTCACTGGATTAAAGTCTTAAAGTTTGCCATAGGATATAAAACAATATGCACCTAAAAAATTTTAAAAAGCGTACCCTGAAAAGAATTATAGAAAGCCTTTAGGTATATATGCAGGCAGAAAATCTTTGGTCAATAGAACAGAATTATTTCACCTTAACGACACTTTCAGAATATTGAGCTTTTGAGATCCTAGTCATTATACGGAGAAATGAAATCTCCATCCAGGTTGTTAGCTGCTGGGCTGTGCTCAGGGCTCTTATCACAGCCAAGGGTTTTATCTGAGACCTTTCAGCTAAAACAGCCTGCTTGGTGTTGGTATATTCTACTAAAGAAACAAAACTCTGATTCTTTGAACTGAAGGTGCAGAGGAGGAAAGAGTGAACAGGTGCTTTAGAGAGGAGAGGAAGAAAAACAAGTTGAAAAAGGATAGATTGTGCCATAACAAATTGATAATAATTTCCATGCCATATTTCAGTCAAACAACATGCAAGGTGAGTATTAATATGCAGTCAGTCCAAAGCCCACTGGACTTGACCCCAGAGGTCCTGGGTCAAAGGAAAGCTCTGATACTCATTAGGCTGATGACCTTGAGCAAAGTTTTCGCTATTTATAGACCTCATGTCTGTAATAAGTCAAACAAGGCGATGAGGTGCTCTTTAAGGTCATGTCTCACAGTGTAGAAGCCCAAGTGACCAATTAACCCTCCTTTCGTTTTCAGTTTCTCAGCTGACACAGTGATTTCACTTCTCTCATCTTGGTATATGCCCTTCTTTCCTCTGTTGTCTGCCCGGAAGTCTTCCCCTAAGAAAGATAAAGAGCACTTGGGGTAGGTTGGGGGAAGGTTAGGAAGACTGTCTTATGCCCTTGAAACCAGCCCTTAACAAATACAAATCTTATGTGATCTTCAGCCCTGAGGAAAATATCATTAGCCTTATTTTACAGCTGAAGAAACTGAACATAAAAAAATAAATAAATAAAGTTGCTTATTGAGATCAAGCAGTTTGAAGACTGAAATTAGGGAAGATACATAAATTATGAATTGTAAGTCCAGTACAATGCGGAAATCTGAAATCTTTCTTCAATCATTATTAAACATTATTAAGAATTATAAGGCAGAGGCACAGCAGTTAAGAGCACTGGCTCCTCTTGCAGAGGACCCGAGTTCAGTTCCCAGCACTCACATGTAATCATCTGTAACTCCAGTACCAGGCAATCTGACACACTCTTCTGACCTCTGCTGGCATTGCACGACCCAGGTGCATTTACATACCCATAGGCAATACACTCATACACATAAAATAAAAATAATGAATAAAATATTTTTTAATAAAAGAATTGTAAGGCAGAGCATGGGGTATGACTCAGTGATAGAGCATCTGCCTAGCATGTAGGAAGCCCTGGGTTCAATCCCCAGTCACACACACACACACACACACACACACACACACACACACACACGATGGGGATAGCAGATCATTAAACAAATACAGGTCTTGTACTTGTGAAATCAGTCATCCTGAGTGGAGTCACCACTGCTTTCTGTGCACTTTTTATTTGCATTTGCTGCCCAGGATCTACTCTGCAGGTGTTTATACCATGCACTATGCCCCAGAGACTGACCTCTTAGATTTACTCTCTGACTCATGGTTGAGTTTGGGGGTGGTAGTGGGGGCACTAGCAGGAGGCTGGAGGTGGGGGGGGGAAGGTGAGCTTCCTCCCTTACAGTGTGTGGTTTGATAGTTGTTGTGCTCTTCCCTGTCTGGTGATGACCGTCTCATGGTCACTTTTCCTGGAGACTTAATGATTTCTCCCTACCTCCCAACCCCCTACTGATAATCTCAGTCCATCCTTCTGAATCTTGTCACAGAGCAAATAGAATCGTGACTTATGTTTTATAATTTATATAACCAATTTCATATACTTGTCAACTTCTTATCAGATTTCTGACAATTATAAATCATTTTCCCTTATGGAGAAATGAAAATATGCCTGCTCTGCCCACCTGTAGCCATTTCTGAGATTATATTTTCATGTTGGTCCTCCCTGTGGAGTAATCAGAAACCTGAAACATTTACTGATGAGAACTCAGCCTGTGCTAGCATGTATAGAGGCCAGAGGTCAACTTCTCTTTACCTTACTTTTTGAGACAGGATCTCTCAAAGAATCTGAAGCTTTCCAGTTCAGTTAGACTGGCTAGTCAACAAGCACCCAGAATCCTCCTGTCTCTGCACTTCCAAAGCTTGGGTTGCAGAAGTGCACTCCTGTACCCAGCTTTTATGTGAGTGCTGGGGATCTGAACTTAGGTCCTTAAGCTTGTTCAGTAAGTTCCCCACTGAGCCAACCCCCAGTCAGCCCCCTGACATCTGTTTCTTGCAGAGTATTTATGAGACTTATCCAACAGCTCTTCCCTTCTTTTTTCAGCTGCAAAAATCTACTTTTTCTCAGGGGCATAACTGTCCTGCTCAGGGTACCCAGGGGTACAGGACTAACGTATGGCTGGAGTTCCCTTAACCCTTGACCCTTAGCAACCTTAAGGATGTTCATGTCTCCCTGGGACATTTCGGCTGAAACTGGTGAAGGAGGTAAGAGACTGTCTCTCATCTTTCAGGAGTGTGCAAACATTTACTGTAAAGGGCCAGAGAATAAATATTTCAGGCTTTTCAGGCTACAAATGAGCCTGGCACTTAGCCTTCCTTCTTTGATTTTTTAGTAACCTTGTAAAAATTGAAAACCTTTTCCTTTAAAAAATATTTTGATTAATCTCTGAGAATTTCATACAATGTATTTTGATCGCATGCACCTTCCACCCCTCTCCCCAACTCCTCCTAGATCTACTCTCATCTCTCTATACTCCCAACTTGATGTCCTTTTTTCTTTTTTAATAACCCACCAACTTCTATTTGTGCTTCCCACATACTTCTGGATATGGGATCATTTTCTGGATGTGGTTGACCTACCAGGAACCACACCCTTAAAGAAAACTGACTCTTCCTCCCCCAGAAGTCATCACTGTCCATAGCTCCTCATCTAGGGATGCGAGCTAATATACCCCATCCTGCTCCATGCTAGAATGACTGGCTTGATCTCGTGTAGACAACCACAGCTGCTGTGATGTCATTTCAGTGGTCCAGTCATGCCCAGCTGACCCTGTTTTGCTTTACTCCTCCCTGACCTGTAGCTCTTACAATCTTTCTGTCCCTGAGCCTTAAAATCAGTTTTAAGTTGCCTGTTTGAGTTATTTTTCTGGTACTTATAAATGACAAGTCCGAGCCAAAATATCAACTGCCTCCAGAATCCACAACCAGAACTTCCACTGATTTTAGTGGTCTTTAGAGTGATTTCTATGGAGTCTGTGAATTGTACAGCTCTTGAGAAAGGGTACTGTATGGTAGTCTCCCTTGCTGAAAGATTCATGTGGGGATCACACATATGTTTTAGAATAGTAACACCGGAAAAATACAAAATCAATACAAAAAATTAACATGACCTGGGACACTCTCTACACAAACATGAAGTCACAGCTCGCAGTCCAGGAGGCCCTGCTGTTTCCAAAGAGGGTCTCCATGGCATCATGTGTGGTAACCAGAGGCGAGGACAAAGAAGAGCCGAGTCTTTAGCAGGAGCAGCTGTCTCTGCCTCTAATTAAATCAGTACTGATGGAGTTGTTGCTCTCCAGCAAGCATGCATTGCAAGTCACGTTTAGAAATTGCTATTGCAAATGGCCTGGTAGCAGGCACATGAAGCTGAAAGAGACAGGTACTGAAAAGACTGGGTCTGCAGCGTCCATTGAGGGCTGACTCCAGGTTATTGCATGGTCTGGCTCTGACAGTGCATTGATTGATCTCCAAAAGCAGAATAAGGAGGTAAATCCCCTTGTCTATGAGGGAATCTTTTGTACTTAAACGTTTTGGTGAAAACAGTTATTAAAAGAAAAACAAAAACACACCAGATAGCTTCATCCATGACTAGCATAAAAGAAGCTGGGGAGGTGAACCATCATAAAATAATTCTCCACCCCTTTCAGAAGAGAGCAAAACGGTTATGAAATAAGAGTTAAATACAGTAATGTTAAAACTCAATGCCCAATATTCTGTTCCTGATTCCCACCAAGTGAATTCACACAATGGATTTGACCATGTGCCTAGGTTTGGGTTGTAAGAAAAACTTTCACTATAAGAAGAACACTAGAACACACCAATTGTCCTTTGGAATAGTGCATAAGGGCAGGTGAGCCCTTTCAGGGAACCAGGAAATGTGGACTAGACCACACTACCTCAACACTGATACATGTAGACACTTCCTGAGTCTATAACTAACAAGCACATTTTGATCCAGTGGGTCTTGGCTTGGCCTAACAAGCTCCTGAGTGACATAAGATCAGCTGATCTGTGGATCACCATGAGCAGCAGGGAACCAGACAATCATAGTGTCTTCACCCTAGTGACCTTTGGTCAGTAGTAAATGTTAATAATAATAGCTTGCATGCATCGAATACAAACTATAAGAAATGAAATCACAGAACTGTAAGGAAAGCTTCTGGAAATGGTCTCAAAATTCTATGCTCTTTCTGCCATTTCACATAGCCTTGCTGCAAGCAGAGGGGCAAATGGAACAAATGGTAAAGTTCCTGCCTTCAAGGCCCAACTCAAGGCACAGACCACTCCCAGGCTGAGGAGTTGGTGGAACCCACTTCATAGGCAAAACTGCCTGGACCGAGGCTCAGTCAGACTCAGAAAATGCATTCCAGGCTTAAAAATTTACCTGGCATTTATAGACAGAGATAAATGGGCTTGCTCTTCTGTTCCACCAATCTGATTGACCATGAAGGAAAGGAGGATTGGGATGAATGGAAGAAGGAAAACCTGATTGAAAAATAGTGGATTGTATAAAAAGCTCATTGAGATGATAAACTGTTCTTTAAAGGTAAGTGGCTATGCTGTACCCTAGAGGTGAGATCTTTAGAATTTGGTGTTGACATCTGCCTTTTTTTCTTCAATTGACTGTAAAACACAGAGCCAGAGTGAGCAAATTATCAGAGGGGAGCTGTATGATTTCAAGCAATTCTATCACTCAAAGAAACCTCGATCCCAGAAACTTTAATCATGTAGTTTCGTCATCAGCCTTTGTTCTAATTAGACCATAGATTTGAACAATTGAGAAGAACCACAATCAACTTTTCAGAAATATCTACTCTAGAAAGCCTTATAAATAAAATTTTCTCTCTGATCTCTTTTCTAGAAGTTTCTCCTATAGAGCTTCAAGCAGAAGCAGCTTCAAGCAAACTAGGACACAAGGGAAATTGCTCTTTGATGCTTTCCCACCTCTTCGATCTGGACCCTTTGTTCCTATCCTCCTCCTCCACCCCCTCGAGCTTCCTCCGCTTCCAATTATGCTCCCTATCCATAGGCACATGAAATGCATAATATGTTCAGCGGTGTACATGGGAACAGCCACTTGGGTATTGTAGTAATTCATATTTAGTTTCTATCTTCATGAAAACTTACCCAGTTTTTCTTGTCACAGAGCAAATAGAATCGTGACTTATGTTTTATAATTTATATAACCAATTTCATATACTTGTCAACGTCTTATCAGATTTCTGACAATTATAAATCATTTTCCCTTATGGAGAAATGAAAATATGCCTGCTCTGCCCACCTGTAGCCATTTCTGAGATTATATTTTCATGTTGGTCCTCCCTGTGGAGTAATCAGAAACCTGAAACATTTACTGATGAGAACTCAGCCTGTACAGACCCAAAAGTCTAAAAATCCTGTGCACTAAAGTGTGGTCCTGGAAAAGAGGTCCTGGGGGCAAGATGACCCTAGGTCATTGGCAACTCTGCTCCATGAGTAATCAATGTTTGAAACTCCTTAAAAAGTGTGAGGGCTCAAAGCTGTGAGCTCTACAGATTGGGGTGAGACTTCTACTCAGGGCAAGAGAATATTCAACAACGAATTTTGTGGCAGTGGCAAACAGCTGGAGGTAGCTGTCCATAATGAGGTCAAGGTTGGTCCAAAATTATGAAACTATAAAATCATGAAACTTCTGTACAGTGGAGCCATAGAAGTGATGACTTAGAACTCCACATGCTAGTAGTCAGGTTAAGCAGGCTGCTAAATAAAAAAAGTAAGATATTTATAATTTCCTTTCAAAAACTATTGGATATATATATATATAATATTTCTTGAGTAACAAGATACCAGAAACAATAATAGTTGCAATATGTAAGATAAACTAATATCTTTAATATAAAACATATACCCTTGTATAATACTCTTTCTATTATTAATAAGGAATATTTATTGAATACTTGCTCTTGTTTTAATTGCTTGGGTGTTTGATAAGTATTGTCTCATTTAACCATCCACAAAATCATGGGTCATATTTTAATTTGCCTTTGCATAAACTTTAATTTCTCTTTGCTTGCCTTTGCATAAAATGAAACACAGAGATGCCAAACAACTTGCCCCAAGGTCGTACAGCTAGTGAGTAGCAGGATGAAGACTTGACCTTAAGCTGTAGAGTACTTGCCTTTATCACCACTCAACACCATCTCTGTTACTACCTTTTACACAGATACTGAACTGAAGGCACATTCACACAATAAAGACATGAAGCCTGGAGGCCAGAGTGAGGACTCAGCAGTTAAGTGCACTTTGCTGCTCTTGTAGAGGATCTGAGTTTTGTTCCCAACACCCATATGACAGCTAACAACCATCTATAACACCAGTTCCATAGGATCTGATACTCTCTTCTGGCCTCTATAGGCTTTGTGTGCTCATGGTGCATTTGTATACATATAGGCAAAATACTCATACACTTAAAATAAAAATAAGCAAATTTAAACATTTTTAAGAGGTGAAGCCTGAATTCAAATTCCATTATTCTGTGTATTTGCTCTTATTACCCTATTTAAGCATTTTTCAAAACAGGTGTATTAATTTTATGATTAAAAAAACTATCTTATATATATTTTTTCCACAACAGATGGAGATTATTACAAAGTTTCAAGCTGGTCAAGTTCAGAGTATAAGTGACTGTGAGGTGCCCATTTCTAAGCAACACATCTACAATGCAACATCTACACCTAAAGCTGAGAGAACATCTCAGAAGAGGGGGTTGAAATAGTTAGTGTAAGAGCCAGAGGGACAAGACACCTGCTGCCAGTTAATGCATTCTAGATGTGATAGGGAAGCTGCACCAACAAAACCTCCACTGTATGGCAGCCTAACAAGATCTGCATAATGACAAAAGCAGTTGACATATCAAGGTGGACAGGGGAAGGAATGTCATGGGGTCCTACTTCAAGATGAAGAGCTACAGGCAATAAATGGATGCTGAGGGAGAGAGCCTCAGTTTTCTCCAGGGAGAATATCTAATCCTAAGTGGGAATCCCTAAGCACAGGTACACATGAGCATTGCTAAATGGACTCAGTGCATTACACACACACACACACACACACACACACACATACACACACAAGCAATAATCATATGAGGACTTCATTCTAAAAAACAAGAGGCAATGAAAAACAGCATCATCATATTTGTGTTTCAGAAATAATTCTCTAGTTGAAGGATTCGATATGATTTAGAGATGTGAGATACTGGGAGGTAGAGAAAAAAAGTATGGAAGTTGTTGCTTGAGAGCAAGGAAGAGACTATGAATGATTAGAATGGGCAAAGTGGGAGTAGAAGGTAGATCATATTATTTTAAAGAAATTCTATTAATGTGTCTACTGGAAGTGTATTATCCAGAGGAAAGCAGCCAGGAATGGTCTCTGGGTGTCATGGCAATTTGGGGATAAGTGGAATTCTGCCATCAGGAATATGGCACATATTGAAGGAAGGGTGAGTTTGTTTTAGACATACCATATTTGAAGGACATTTGTGACATCCAAACATGGCTATCCAGCCAGTCAGATCAGGAGGGAGGCTGGAGTTGGAGATTCATGCCTGAGAATTGCCTATGTGTGTAGTGGAAGTCACAGGCTAAGCTGAAGCAAGTGAACTTGAGTAATGAATGTGTGCCCTACATTACTTCCTTGGGTGGGAAGAATCATTATGTGACCACATGAAATGGCCACCATTTAACCACTCTTTGACCTACAATAAAAGAATGTCACATGGTTGAAACCAGGAGAAATCTCCTCCATTCTTCCCGACAGTGCTTCCTTCTCACCCCTGAAGTAGAGATTTAGGTAATCTATCTCCAGCTTAAAAGAAATGAACAGATTGTGGGGTGGAAGCTGGAAAGGAGGACAGCAACTGGGACATACAAAGGCCTTGGCTGAGTCAACCTGGAGCAAAGCGGCCTACTGTGAGACAGGTGGGCATTGAGAAGCTGCCCAGCCTCAGGAGGGCTTTCCTCCTGGGGTGAGCACCTACACACCAGACCTTTAGGATCTGGGCTTCATCTTGCATAGAGACAGCGTCTAACTCTGTAGCCCAGACTGACTTGGAATTTATTATGTGGCCCACGCTGGCCTCAAATGCCTAACAGTCCTCCTGTCTCAGTCTCCTGAGTGCTAAGATTATAGGTATGAACCACCATACCTAGTTTCTGGATTAAATCTTATTGAAAATGACATCCTTCCTTCTCTAGGTCAAGAAGAAAGATTCAATAATCCAATTACAGTTTAGAGTGAACAAGCACATCCTTGTACTACGAGTATATGGCTCGTTTCTTTCAAGAGTCCTGTCCTTGTGGATGAGTTTGAGAGTTTTCCTCACAGCTCCCATTGAGCTGTCCATCTGGGCAGATGGTATGATGTTTTCTTTATGAGGACACTCAGGTGTTCCACAGCCCACCATTCGTGTTACTGGAAGTCATGACCTTGAACACCTGAGCTCCAGTGTCCCTTAACAGAACGTTACTTCCCACATTGGGCCACAGTAGTGAGATATATATTGGAGACAGCTATACTCCTCTCCTAATCTGTCCCACTTTTAGTCTCCAAAATGCTACAATATGGGGTATATAATTGTATAAAATGTCCCTAAAGGGCTATATCTAAAAGGATTTATTTTGGGAGAGGGGTATTTTTATTTTATGTACAAGTTATTTTGGGGAGTCCATTTCTCCTGAATCTTACATTGCTTCAGGATCAACATCTTCTAAGCAAAAACATTTGCAGCAGGACTTAAACTGTTTGCATAGGAGATGTTCTAGGATAGTAAAGCTTAGAGGCATCTCTCTCCCTGGAGATGCTTCAAAACTGTAAAGATAAAAGCCTCCCTTTCCTCTACCCAAAGATTAACTGGAGTTTCAGAGTAAAGATAATGTTTTGCTCTCTGTGGGGAGGACTTGCAGGTCTCTGGCAGGCCTGTAGATCAGAAGTTCCTAATTAACAGAGTTCTCCAATAATGCTCAGCACTGTGTGTCTGGTATCCTCTACCTCACTACAGAGTTCTGTGCTCCAGCCTTAGGCTTCTGCTGAGAGTTACAAAGAAGCTCGTGAATTCTGTATGTATGTATGTGTATCTGCTGTCATATAGAACTGTTAAACATGCTTATCTACATATGTATATGTATTCATATATGAATAAAATATGTGCATATATACACATATAAGTAAAACTGTAACTAACTTAACTTTTAAGTAAGTGAAAACCTTAGATACTCCAGAAATTCTAACTTAGTAATTTATATGTAGATCTGCTCTAAGAAAAACCACCCCCACCTAGAAGGATTATTCTGGCCCAAGATTTGTACCCTCTTTATCTCAGGGAATAGCATAAGGAATGCTGGGATACTTGAGGTTGGATCTTGCATTTCAAGGCCAGGCCTATTTATACCTCTCCCTGTGGTACAGGTGGCATCCTCAGTATTCAAAGCTATTCAACAGATAATCCTTGACTCTGTTGTGAGGCATACTTTCACATGTAGGTAAGATCCTGGGACTGTCATTAATTTTCAGACAGCAAGTCTTGAATTTCAGAAGACCCACTTGTTATGGCAACATGGACCCTGAACAGCTAATGCTCACCTGGGAACCTGTGCACTACAGAGCGGCCTCAGAGCCCTTTTGCTCCTCCAGTTTCAGACCATGCCTTTGGGCCTGCAGATGTCAAAACATGGCATCATTCCTCAGACACTGTCACTTCATGGCCACCTCTTAGCTACACAAAGATCTGGCAGCTGTGTGTATTTGTGCATTCACAGAAAGTTCCAGCAGCTTTCACAATTCAATGTGCCTGCACACAAATACTATGTAGCTGCAACATGTTTTCCCTTCTCCTTACCTAGAACACTCTAGAACTCCCAGCAACAATCAGTACTCACAGGGATCCAACCAAGCTAGGAAATTTAAGCTCTGTTGATGATGGAAAAATCTACATCAGTTTATGTGTTTTCCCTTTTCCAAAGTATAATTCACTGAAGATCTTCAAAGGAATACAGTCTTGCTATATTTGGGGCCCTATTTTCGGTACACCTGTATTATTGCCCAACCCCAATCCCCATGCTCCACTCCTTCTTATTCCCACATGCATATAGTTGCCTATCTCATGTAGCAAACCCATTCTGAACCATGTCTGAGTGGTCAGTATGGAGGAGTCCAGCCTTGTCCTGAGGAAGACAGCAGGTCTGTGCTCACAATCACATTCTTAGCCTTCTCCAGGATGACATTCACACTGACCTCTCAGGTATCTATGCTGCCATTCGAGAATAGCAAAGATTTGGAGTTAATCCTACGTCTTCTGTTCAGGAAGAGAAAAGAGCTCATCCAAGCCCTGCTGTGCACACCACCTGCCCATTTGTCCAGAGCCATGTGACTAGATTCAGAGCTGGGAGCATGAGTGGGAACTGTGTTCATTTTATGAGGCCCAGAAAGTTGACTTGGGGGCACCAGGGGGTGCGCTTAGGCAGAAAAAATAATTTCATCTTACTCCATCTATCTGCTCTTTAGGGAACTGTGAGACATTATCCTTTCTTGAGACTGGGGAAAAAAATAAAGAAAAGCATTTTTCTGGGCTGGTGAGTTGGTTCAGTGAGTAAAGGTACTTGCTACCAAGCCATGACCTGGGTTTGATCCCCAGAAACCACATGGTTGAAGGAGAAAACCAATTCCCATAAGTTGCCTTCTGCCCCCCACATGCATGCAATGGCAGGCACATTCATTTTCATACACACAGGAACACACACAAAGAAGTAAATAAATAAATAAATAAATGTTAAAGAAAAGATTTTTTTAAAGAAAATATTTTTTTTCCAGACAATTGGGTTTTCTCTATGATCTACCCTAGCCAAGGGCTTTCTGCTTAGACCGAGTTGTGGCAAGAAGAGATGGGGGGGCAGGTACTGACCTGGACAGAGCCCCTGATCCCATGCTAGGTGGCCTGTGGAGGACCCCACACTGCTAGCCACTCTTAGCATGGGAGAGAGAGCACCTATCTCCAAGACATGAGGCTTTTCTCATGGTGATATTCTGGCTTGCTTTCTTTGGGATGTCACAGCATTTATCTTAATAAGAATTTAGTAAAACAATTTAATAGGGAATTTCTTCAGAGGCTGCTATAAAGCAAAAGTCAGAGCTGGGTAGATGGCTCAGTTGGTAAAGTGTCTGAGTTTGGATACTCAGTACCCACATAAAAATCCGGGCACCAATACATAGGTGTAATGCCAACACTGGAGGAGTTGGTTAAGATAGGGTCTCTGCAGCTCATTGTCAGTTAGCCTCTCTTAACCAGTGAGCTCCAGGTTTAGTGAGAGACCCTGTCTCAAAAAATAAGGTGAAGAGCAAGCGAGGAAGGCACTTGGTGTTGACCTATGGCCTCCCCGCACATGCACACACACATGCACATATACCTCCTCACATGCGCATGTATATATTTACTATATACACAGGAAAAAGTCCTTGTTGAGGTGTGAACTTTCAGTCTTGAGGCGTGGTTGATTGATGATTGCTGAGAAACAGCATCTGAGCTGGTTTCTTACTAAAGCAGGTCCTTAAGTTTCACTTTGTACAAGGTCCAGATTGACTTGAGTTGTGATAGCAGAGATGTGGTGTGGACCTTTGAAGGAGCATCTCACTGTAGTTCCTGGCTAGAAGTCTATTGAGGGGTGGTGCTCAGGAAATGGGGGGGGATAGGGAGGAAATGATACTGTTGATGAAAAGAAGCAGTGGCAACAGAGTAAAGACCACGTGGGATTATGTGCTTGGTGTGGCCATGACTTGGTCTCCCTCCTCACTTCTGTGTCTTATGAGAGGAGATGAAACATGACCCGGAAGGAGAATATGGAGGGAAGACAGCAGATGCTTGTAGCACCGGAAGACATATGGATGCCGTACCTTTAAGTTTCCCTATGAGTTTAGGTACTGAGTCTGACTATGAAGATGAGCTGACGACCAGTGCTAATCTAGACAATGTTGTTGTGGAAGTTAGGAAATGTTCCCTGACTTCCAAGCAGTGAAGACTGAATGTAGTAAGACCTGAATTTTAGACCCTCTGTACCTCAATGGTACGATGCCCTTGTGCAGTGAACAGACTACAGCGCTAGAGAGAAGTCCTGGGGGATGAGAAGGGGGCCCTGCAGTTCTTTCTGGAAGTGCCTGCTCTCTAGCCTGGAATGTACCTTAAGACCGCAGGGCAACCCAATTACATGATGGCAAACATCACAGCTCCAGTATGTCATTTTTCCTTCAGTAAGAAGCACTTTCCTCTTGGAGGCCGCTGCAATTAACCCTAGAGAGAATAACTCACCCTTTGAGTCAAAGAAGATGCTGCCCTCATGGTTTGACATATTCCAATAGAAAATCTGCTGTGAGGACTCACCCAATCTATATGTCCTTCCATGGGGAAACGCTTAAAGAAGAGTTAATTCTAAAAAGGGAAGGAAACATACATTAACAGTCCATTTGCCTTCATGCCCCTCCTCTGTATCCACACCAGGTCTAACTGCACAACAATCCACATGAAGGAGTTCCTTGCTCATTAAGGAACCAGACATTGACAATCACATAGTCTGTGCCAAGGTTGGGGCATGCATACGTTCCTTCGCCTAAATGTCACAAATTGTTGTAGATTTGCTCTGTATTTCAGAGTTGTTATCATCACCTTCTAATTAGTCAGAAGACTCTGCTGTAACATTCAAAAGGAATAACAACATCCTTCGTCCCTGTCCAGTTTTCAATATAATTATTTGTCAGAATCATATTAACCTGATGTACGACAAACCCGTAAAATGGATTCATTTAGGTCTCTAGGAGTCCTCCCTCATTAACGCTGATATTTATAGCCACGGCTTCACTGTTGCAATCTCTCCTCCTGTGAAACATAGAGCAGTGATGGCAGGTTTCTCTGATTGTATTAGGGGAGTTGTTAGTTTTGCAATATTGCAGAGGGGAGGAAGAAACCTAGCCTTAAGTCCAAACCCTTGTTAACCCAGACTGGTCACTCTGCCTGTTCCTCTCGTCTTAGGAAAAGGGAAGAAAACTCAAACTAGATGTGTGCACAAATCCTGCATGGTTAATAACTCACTAGGGGTAATGAGGCAGCACTAATTGGAAGGAGCTATTCAAAGGTCTGGTTCTGAAATCCATCTTCCTGGGCTCAAAATTTGGCTTCACCTCTTACTAGCTTAGACTGGATGCTGCATTCTTTGGCCTTGGCTTCCTTGTATGTAAATTGGGGCTAATAGTTTCTAACATTATAGGGTCAATATAGAAAATCAATGAATTAATACACGTAAAGTGCTTAGAATAACCTTTGGCATGTACTAAGTATAAAATAAATATTACCTGAAGGTGTCATTATAATTCGTGTTATTAGGAATTATATTGTGGGAGCTGGGGATGCAGCTCAGTTGGGAGAGTGCCTTTCTAGCATGTATGAGGCCCTGGGTTCAATTTGTAGTCACTGCTTAGAATGAACTGGGCATGGTGACTCCCACCTGTACTCCTAGTGCTTGAAAGGTGTTGGTAGAAGGATCAAAAATTCAAGATCATTCTCAACTACCTAGCCAGCTCAAGGCTAGCCTGGGATACATGAAACCCTGTTTCAATAATAATAATAATAGTAATAATAATAATTAAGAATAACCGTGGATCATAGTTAAACGAAGTTCCCATTGTGTAGAGTCTAGCCTAGCTGGTTTTACACTGTTCTAGAGAGTCTGAGGCTTGGGTGGAGATGACAGGTTCCCAAAAATGGTGTGCTAGATACGGAAAAGGTAGCAGACAAAAGCCTGTCAGAAGAGAGTCCCTCATACACTAGCTAGAGCCTCAATACTTTTGTCCATTTCATGAATTGGAATTCTAGACTCATCCTAGCTTAAAGAAAGGATTCGGGGCTCAAGACACATTGGAAACTCCTGTTTCAGGTATCTGTGGTATCTACATGTTCCCAGCTGGTACAAGTGGCCATATGAGTACCTGTCTCTACTGTTCATCCAGAATTCTTTATGAAGCAATGACCAAGAGGCCTACAGAAGTTGTCTCTTACTTTTTAATGTTAGGGACTCACATGACTACAGCTGATATCCTGGTATTGCCAAAGTCTGAGGGCATCTTGGGAGCTGTAAATTGCTGTGTTAGAAATGTTTGTGATGACAACAGAATCCTAAGCTTTGGTTTTACCAGGATTGCCAGAGACACCTATTAATACTGATGGGGTCTGATGTCATGAAGGCATTTCTCGTACTGCCTTCTTCGTGACTGAGCTTGTTCTGCTAATCCAGAGGCCACTGTGTTCTCAAATTGCACACCTGTCTCCTAGAGAGTGGGCACAGGATATTCACAGTCAACTCATATCTTTGAGGAGGGTCCTATTTGGCTCCCACAAAACCCTTCAGTATTGATTCGTTAATTCTGAGCAACAATGACATTTCAATGAAGCACTTCCTCCTTTTATCAAATGATCTAAGTTCTCCCAGAACTTCTGTGAGAGAAGCATCTCTCCCATCAGTACGTTGGATAAAGTCCAAACTCTTCAGTCTGCCTTTCAGGTTGACCTAACAAACTTTCTAATTCTCCTTCAAAATAAACGTTCTAATTGAGCAAAGAGATTTTTTAGCACCAGCCTTTGCATCATCATTGTGTTTGGGAGCGTGCATGCGTGCGTGCGTGCGTGCGTGCGTGCGTGTGTGTGTGTGTGTGTGTGTGTGTGTGTGTGTGTGTGTG
>NW_008345226.1:1434161-1489206 GCF_000622305.1 Nannospalax galili
TGTGTGTGTGTGTGTGTGTGTGTGTGTGTGTGTGTGTGTGATTCTGAGGATCAAACACAGGGCCTTGTATAAGTTAGGCAAATAGTTTACCACTGAGCTATACCCCTAGCTCTTATTTTAAGACAGAGTCTCCCCAGGTAGCCCAGACTAGTCTTGAAGTGGTGATCCTCCTGCTTCAACTTCCCAAGTGCTAGATTACAAACACACACAATAACTTCCAACTCTGTTTTTTCCTCAGTTCAAGATTAATAGTACATTAGATGATGGGCTACAATATAGTTCAGGCCATTCCCACCAGAGAAAGAAAGGCTAACTTCCCCTAACCCTGTAGGAAAAGGCATGACTTGAACCACAACACATCTTGTGTTTAAAAGCATGAATAAATACAAAAGAGATTTCCTTCTCCTGGCTGCCCAATATAGCCCGACATGAAAATGGCCCAGTGATCAGTTCTGCTTGGAGAAATATTCTTTGCTCTTTTGGACATCAGGTTTGATGGTATCACTTCCAGGTTTCCAGCCAGCTGGGCACACCTCTCCATGTTTGTCAGTGAACTGGTAGGCCTGAATTAGTCTCAGAATGTCATCCACAGAGCGGCCAACAGCAAGGTCATTTATAGTGATCTGCTGAAGGATACCTTTGTCATCAATGATAAAGGAGATCCTGAAAGAGATACCTTCAGCAGCCTTTAAGACTTCATAATCCTGAGCAATGATGAACTTGGGATCTGATAACAAGGCAATGTTCATGGGTCCCTGTCCTCCTTGTTTCTTGGGTGTGTTGATCCATGCCAAATGACAGAAATGAGAATCCACAGACAAACCAACCGCTTTGCAGGTAAGTTTCTTAAATTCTTCTGCCCTATCACTGGAAGCAGTGATCTCAGTGGGGCACACAAAAGTGAAGTCAAGAGGGCAAAGGAAGAACACAGTGTATTTTCCTTTGTATTTACTTTGTTACCTTTGAATTGACCATCTGGCATAATGGCTGTGGCTTTGAGGTCGGGGGTTAAGATGTGCAATTTTGGCATTTCCTGAAGACATCTTGCTTTTAGCAGGTCCGATCCACAGGTCTCCAGACAGCACATGTAGGGCAGGAAGACAACCCACTTCCAATTCTTATTCCCTTTCTTTCTGAGCCTCCCTTGATACCCCAGTTAGTCAGCTGCTCCTTTCTGTGTTCTATAGTTGTGTGTCCCGCCTACCAGGAGCCTTTAGTTTCTTAGTCCTTGGTGCCAGTTGCAGGAATAAAGGGTCAATGGATCAGAGCCCCACAATGGAGGTCAGTTTCATTTTCAAAGACAGGATCCCAAAGAGTGGTACCTGGTCCAGGGAGACAGTGGGCAGAGAAGCAAATAACCAAAACACTGATGTGGGAATGGGAATGCTCATTATGAGACAGACTCTAGGTCCCCTAACCAGGGCTCTTTTTCTTGCATCAAAATGCCAAGGAAGCTTAATTGGTCATTAGGAGGTTCACCAGACATTTCGGGAAAGATGGCAAATAACTTGTCAGCTATAATATGGGTTACAGTGAGAATTGATTATACACCCCTGCTCCTTAGCAGTAGTGGGGACCTTGGGACCAAATGCTCAGGACCTTCAACTCACTGTCTCTCCATTGAATACTGTCATGCCAATAATAAAAAGATCTGCCTATTTCCTCACTAAGTTCACAAGACTGATTTTTTCTTTTCTATGACTCATTAATTTTATCGTTTTATTCAAGAAATAGTCATTGACAGTCATCTACGACATACCAAGTGCTGAGAATGTAAAGGTGAACAGCATTGCTCTACCACCATTCTTTTATCACACTTGGATTTTTCTGTATGTCTAAAAACCTATGGATCTTTGTTGTGGTTGTAGCTGTTGTTGTGTGTGCATGCGTATGCATCACACACACACACACACACAATAAAAAACGAGAAGATGACATTGGGTGTCTTCTAGTGCTTTCCACCTCAGTTTTTTGAGGCAGGGTCTCTCACAAACTTGGGGTTTGTTCTTTTAGCTAGATGGTTTTGGGAACTGGTCTATCTCTGCCTCTCCAGCACTAGGGTTTCAGACACATGCCCTAACCCCTGACTTTTACATGGATGCAGGAGATTCAAACTCAGGGCTTTATGTATGAGCAGCAAACACTTTCCCACTGAATCATCTCACCAGCCCCACATATTTTTAAAATTCATTTGTTATTTTATTTTGTTTTGTGTGTGTATGTGTGTGGTGTTATGTATATGTGTGGTATGGGTGTGTGGTATGTGTATGTATGAGCATGCCAGTGGAGGCCCAAGATCGAGGTAGATGTAGACATCAGGTGTCTTCCTAGAACACTCTCTGCCTTCATTTGAGACAGGGCCCTTCACTGAGCTTGAAGCTCACCAATTTGGCTAGGTTGGCTAGCCAACAAGCTTCAAGAATTCTCCTGTCTCCACACCCCCTGCACTGGAAGTATAGACACAAGTTGCCATACCAAGCTTTTTATGTGGGTGTTGGGGATCCAAAATCACATCCTCAAGACTGTGTGTCAGGCACTTTACTGACTGAGCCATCTCCCCACCACCACCTCCCTCTTTCTTTTTAAGGTGATCCACTGTTGTGATAGCATACTGTGCATCACTCTGTTACCTAACTTTACTGAGAAGTATACTACTTCAGCAATATTTTAAGTCTGTTGAGGTTGAAAATAACTTAGCATGTATCATGAATTCCCTATGGTTTCTCCAGGAATATTTTGTGCATAAGCAGCACTAAGTATGTGTTTCTTGAGGGAATACCATGTCTCATGTAGCCATAAGAAGACTTCAGAGGAGGTAGTCTTACATGGTTTTATTTCAAAGCAACCCAAACTAGTGGTCCACAGGTTTAATTCAGCCAGCAGACAGGTTATATTTAACATACACAGAATTTTATGGTTTTTATAAAAATGTGTCAATACATGGGCCGGTATGGTGGTCATACCTTTAATTCCAGCGCTTGAGAGACAGAGGGAGGTGGATATCTGTGAGTTCAAGGCCAACCTGACTTACAGAGTGAGTTCCAGACCAGCTGGGGCTACAAGGAGACCCTGTCTCATAAAAAGAACCCCCCCCCCACAAATTCAAAGCTCCTCCTCCAGATTTTTAGCTTCTTTGGAAAACTGGAAGACTGCCACCCTTGGCCTCACACCTACTGGACAGAAGTACTAGCACACAAGTCTGCCAGCCCAATTTAGCTGCACAGGGTCCCAGTACTCCACAGTGCCTGTCACTCTGTATCTCATCACACAGCCTGCCTCACTTATATAACAGTAGAATCCTGAGGCACTGGAATGACTGTCCTCGTTTTACCCAAAGTCAGGATATGGAAGAGGAAATGGCTCTCAATCCATAGACACAGAAAAAGAACAGCTTTGCCCTGCTCCTGTGAGCTGGCACGAAGAGAAGGGAATAGGCCCACAGTCTATGCCCTGCACCTTGGCTGTGGGCCGTCCTTACAGCCAGCCTTCTCTGGAATACTGGCTCTCCCTGCTGAGGAGCCCACTGTGGCTCCAAATGGCCTGTCTCCTTGAATTCAAGCTATTCCAGCCTGTTTCCGAGGCCCTTCTCCAGCTACTCTGAAACCCCTCGGCAGCTCTTGGCTCACTGATCTGCTCCTGCCAAGAAATCTGCCAGCCTCAATGTCCCCTCCTCCACCTCCATCCTACTCACTTCTCATGCCACAGACGTTCCTCTGTGGAAAATGACAGGAGGACAGTAGAAAAGAGAGAGAAGGAGGAACCAAAACCCATTTACAGAGGGCATTGTACACTTCTCTAATTTGATTTCAGCCTGATGTACATAAAGTGTGTGTGTGTGTGTGTGTGTGTGTGTGTGTCTGTGTGTGTCTGTGTTCTGTGTCTGTGTCTGTGTCTGTTTGTACACTCACATTGGGTGCATTTTTTAAAAATTAGGGAAAGTAAATTCAAGGACTAGAATAAATACATCTACATTCTTCAAGCCAGAAAACAAATGCCTTAAGACTATTGAGCTTGTAAATTGGATCCGTAGCAGTAATACAAAAACCTGGTTGTGGTGATGTACCCCTGCAGTCCTAGTGAGCAGGAGGCAGTGACAGGAGGATTCTGGAGCTCACTGGCTATTATCAAATTGGTGAGCTACAGGTTCGGTGAGAGACTGTGCCCTAAAAAAGCGAGATGGAAAGCAATAGCAGAAGATACTAGCATCAGCTTCTAACCTTCACAGGAATGTGCACTTGCACACATATGCACACACACACACACACACACACACACACACACAGAGTGAACCTGTAACATATGAGAACAGCCATTATGTAAGGCCAGAGCCACTTCCTTATCAAAGAAGGTATGCACCAGTGTTTACAGAAATAGATATGCAGAAGTGCACACAAGCAAGATTTGATTTTTAGGTGATAAATTAATTATTTGCTATTAAGGAACTTGAAAAATTAAAAATATTAAAAAGTAAAGGAAATGGAATGAAATTCGACCGTAATCACATCACTCAGATAATTTTCCGTCGATCTCCCATTTCCATGCATAATATATGCTCTCACATAGAGCTGAGACTCTATTGAACACTAAAATTTATTAGCTTGCCTTTTTTTCTCAAAAATTATAATGCAGATGTTCCCCCCACATAAAGATTTCTTTATAAATAAAACTTTAATAATGCATTGCACAAAAAGTGTAGATTTCCACAGATAACAAACTTCTGACTGATAGCTATTTTTTACTTTTCTAAATAATAGGATCATAAACATCTTTAAGCCTAGATCTTGCATTTAATATTATTTCCTTGGGCTGGGTTTCTAAAGCTGAAATTACTAGACAAAAAGTAAAAATATCTTTAAAATTCATGAGTTTTATATTGGTAAATTGCTTTTCCAAGGTGATATTGCTTTTTATTTCCAACATTCTCACTTGAAATTAAGTACTACAGCCAGATGGCGTGACTCACACCTGCAATCCCAGTACTCAGACGGCAGAGGCAGGAGGATTGCTGTAAGCTTGCAGTCAGCTTGATTTATACAGTGAGTTCCAGACCAGTCAGGGCTGAGGGAGACCCTAGTAAAGATGTCTAACAATATGTGAAGGGGTTACTCTTAACATGAGTGACAAAAGAATGCAGACAGTTTTTAACTCATACTCATTTGATTTAAGATATTTTTCATTTTCAGACAGTCCAGAAGTGATCTGCATTCTAAGGAAGCCAGATTTTGAATTGTGATCCTTTTCTAGGCTACTGATACATAGTGTAAGACTCTCAGGAACACAGGCAGTAATGGGTTGCTGTGGCTCCCAGCCAATCACTTAATAAAGAAGGAAAACAACTAATACTCTATAGAATACTGTGTGGCTAGATTATGTTTGTCAGATTAGGTAGATTGAATGAATTACCTACAGTATTTTTATCTTATAATGGGCTTGCCAGGACATAAAAACATCATAAGTCAAGGAACATCTGTGTTTTACTGGTTGAAAAGATGTTTGTCTAGGCCATTACAGTTAGCTTTTCTAGGAGAAATTAAAGAGGATTAACTACTTGGTTTGTCCATCTCTAGATATTTCCAGGATCCCCAGCCATCTCATCCTAATCCTGTCTGTGAGTTCACTGTCTGTCATATAAGTACTTGTGGAGTAGTACACTTTGCTACTGCCAAAGATGGCTCCTGCCCACTCTCCTAGTGGGCAGAGAAGGATGTCCTGGTGCAGAGACCCTAAAGAGCTTGTAAGGACTTATCATCTGCTCAGCTTGTGGGAAATATCCACTGTCTTCTAACGTGGTTGATTTCTCCTCTCTATATCAAACATCTCTCTCTAAAGTAAAAAGGAATAATGCCCCTTCCAAGGCACATTGTCAGTTTCACAGCAGTGTTGAGTCCTTAAAAGGTTTTGTGTCAGGGCTGGAGAGATGGCTCAGTGGTTAAGAACACTGGCTGTTCTTGCAGAAGACTCAGGTTCAAATCCCAGCACCCACATGGCAGCTAACAACTGTCCATAACTCCAGTTCTAGGGGATCCGACAGCCTCTTCTGTCCTCCGCGGGCATTGCACAACATGGGTGCACTTACCTACATGCAGGCAATACACACATACACATAAAATAAAAATAATAAATAAAATATTTTAAAAAAAGGTTTTGTGTTGTTACCATTGTTATTATCATTTGTGCTGTTACACGACCTACTCTCTCATAGTTTATGAAACTGATTCCAATAGGATCAAGCTAGCGTCTACCACTTAGCTTCTAAATCTAAGGACTTTACCTCTTGCCTCAATTGTCCTGCTCCTGCTTGAAGGGCATTTCACCCCATCCTGTGTGCAACACCAGGGACTGGACAGGGGAGAGGTGTATGGAGGGAAACTTTGTTTTCCTCTGGCTAGAGAATTTTAGATTCAGAGCTCAGGGCTCATTCTCAAAGTTCCCAGTCCATTTTCCATATCTTTGAGGCTCCTTGGTACCCCATGTGGATGGATGGCTTTCAGGGGTTTGTCCTCCTGACATCCCTGAAGTTTCAGTTTGTAGAGAAGCTAAGCTTTTAATGGAGCCTCTGCTACAGACCATTCAACATACAATATATTGTGGTTCTGATATCAAAACCCAGGCCCTTCCTCTAAAGAAATAGTAAAATGCCTATGTCCTTAACTTTTCATAGGGAAATCAGCCTGATTCTCATTCTCTATCTTCTGCTAATCTTCATGTTTCATTCAGATATCAGTCAGTGTCAAAATGGCCATTGCTTTAATCCTAGAAATTTTTGCATTAATTGAAAAAAATAGTCCTTTAGTCTCTATCTCTAAGGGTCAACTCTCTGCATCTGGCAATATGCAAAGGATTTTGATATCTCTCCCTTCAGTGGTCAGAAGAGAGTTACTTTGAGGTTGAGTACTATCTGAAAAGAATTTCACAACAGTAAAAAACTCATAGATCTATGCTGAATTCTGAATCATAATGTCACACATTTCCCTGGGGCATACCTCCTGACAAATTTACTGTTTAAGCAAGCTAATTTTCACAAAGTGCTCAATGCCCCAGTCTCACCCCAGTCTCAGAAACCCTGCTCCAGAGCAATGAAATTCCAACAGATACCACTTGTTGTGATGTCCCCCTGCTCTTTGTTCTTGTGAAAAAGAAAGGATGAATAAAAGAGAATAAAGAGGAGAAAAAAGAGTGGAGATGAGTGATCCTCAAGGGCTAAGAAACCTAGAGGGAAAAATGATGCTCTAGAAACACTATGAGAAATGCACATAGAGTGTCTGAACATCAATGCATATGTATACCTGGGAGCCGCTTGGCAGAGACGCAGTGCCAGATAGAAGAGCCCTCCCTTAGAGTGACAAGCATGCCATACAAAGAAGGTTTTTTTGCATGAGATGGAGGCTACTGAAGAATTGCACATCTGGTCAGGCACAGAGAACATACATCTGGGAGATGCCCAGTACTGGTGACACATCCGCAGTCAAATCTCTACAACTAAGGCCCATGGAACATAGCCAAATAAGGGGTAGAGAGAGGGCTAATGAACCCCTCAAATCTCACCAGTGAGGTGCCCTTGTACATCAGAGTGCGATGCACACAAAAGGCCACATCTGGCCAAGTTTTGGAGAATAAGAGACTAGAGTGTAGGATGGGACTCCTATAGGGAACCTCACCCACCCACGGCTCAGGGACCATTGCAGAAGAGGAGGCAGAAAGATTGAAAAAGCCACGGCTGGTTCATGATTACAGGGAAAGGGAGGCTTCCAGGCCACTGGAGACTTGGTCATGTGAGCCTGTGGCAACAACGGTGGCATCCGAGTACAGGACCAGTGTCAGCTCAATGAAATAAGGGCCCAAAGAGGGGGTGGGAGGAGGTGAAAAATAGGTGGTGGGCCAGCACTAGACCGAGAACTATTTGAGACTGATTGCTGCTGGGTGAGGGAGAGTATGACTTATATACGACCCGCTGGATAGACTGACTAGACTCCAGTGGATGCATTTACACTGAAGGACACGTGGATATAAACACCTGAATGAATAGGACTCAGCATGTATGGCAGAGTGCAGAGGGTTCGGTGGAGGGAGAGGGGGAGGCATGGATGGGGGAGGGGGGTCTGGATTTGAATGGGAAATGTATGAAATTTAAAAAGCTCATATAAAAAAAGTTAAAAAAAAAGAAAGTCACTGATGTAATCTATAGGTCTCTTTCTTGCTAAAAGAGCCTGCCTTAACAGACTTTTGGATTGAGTTCAATTTATCTATATTTAGAGAGATTTTTTCCCCTCATATTATCAATGTAATTAAACTTTATTGTGGAAAACATTTTAAAAATTGCTGATAATAAAGTTGATTTTTAAAAGATAGGCTGCAATTCACCAAACATGGTTAATATTTTATTTATATCTTTTCAAATTTCTAAAATATATGTAATCTAATTAAAGGATCGTACGTTGGGTATGGTGGGCATACCTGTGGTCTCAACTACCTTGGAGGCTGAAGTAAAAGTACAGCTTGAACCCAGGAACACAAGAGCAGCCGAGACAACATATGAAAACTTGCCTTAAAAAGAAAAAAGGTTATTTGTGTTTTATAATCCATTTTCTTTTGTATAATTAATGTTGGTTCTTGGATTTGAACATTCAAGTTGAAAATGAGAGTTTTAAAATGCTCTCCATAGCGAACAGATTTTTCTTAGAGTCAGATGACAATAAAGCAAAAATCAATTCAATAGCTTATAAATTCTCTAAGCTATGTGCTTTTTGCATTTCTTCATTCTTCTAGTCTTGGCGAAGAAATTAAAGACGATGTGACAGAGACAAAAGGCAGCCACATCTGATCAGGATACCATGCTCTCTCTACATTGGGTGTTGGCATCTTTATTTTTAACCAAAGTGGGAGATTCCTCTGGCTAACGTGATTGATCTTCTGTAGCTTTGGGCTCGTAGACAGGGAACAATGAATGATCCTGTTATTCTGGGACAGGAAGTGATCTATAAGGTTGCTTCATTGTTGGGGTGCTTTGCTTGGACTTGTAAATACTCAGTTAAGTGTTGTCAAGACATAAACAGTGACAACCCCAAGCCCCAACCAGGTAGGAGTCCCAATTTCTTGTTTACTGACATGACTGCTTGGCAGGTGCTCTCTTTCTTTCTGTATGTTATAATCCAATATTTGACAGAACTTTTTTAGCAATGTTATTTTAGCTAATGGTCCTCTTTGCCATCAACTTGGGCAGTTTATAGGGGTCAACTTATTATAACATCCTGCTTTTTAATCACCATGATCCATATTAAGGAATACTTTCATAGCTATACTATGTGAGAAACAGCTTAATTTATTTTAAAGGCTAATATTTTTAGATAGTTTAAATCATGACACTCAGACAAATATCAAATGAACAAATGTCATTTTATTTAACTCATTAATTAATGAGGAAGTTTGTGAGGTATTCTAACAGGTTCAAATGAGAATTCAAAGCAGGCACGTATCTAAGCAATCAGTAGTGTTGAAATGAATAGCTGAAAAGCTGGTGAATAGCCACAGGGCAATATTCAATTGAATTGCACAATTTTCTTTCGTTTTTATGGACAAGAAAACCTTGCATTATGATCAGTTTCTCAAACTGACAGAATTGTAAAATAGCTCAAAGACAATAAAAGTTGGAGATGACCCCTGGACAAGACACTCAGTAAGTTAGACTTTTTTCCCATTTAAAAATCTTTCATATTTGGAATTTGTGTACCCATGCCTTAGCTATAGATGCTCTTTAACGTAGCAAGGTGCCATTCTGCAGTACTGGTTTGTGCAAGGGAGTGGACAGTTTTGTTATGGCAGGAAAGATGGTGACAGGCTAAAGGCATGGGGGTAAAAGAATTTACCAGATAGAAAAGATATAGAAAAGATTTGTAAAAGAAAGTTTATTAAAGAAACTACAATGTCAGTAGAGTCAAAGATATAGAAGGTGAGAGAGAGAGAGAGAGAGAGAGAGAGAGAGAGAGGATGAATATTGCCTTTTCCTACCCAGAAGAGTAGTTCTTTTTTTTATTTTTTGGTCTTTTTGAGACAAGGTCTCCCTGTAGCTCCAGCTGCCTGAAACTCACTCTGTAGACCAGGCTGGCCTCGAACTCACAGAGGATCCTCTTGCCTCTGCCTCCCGAGTGCTGGGATTAAAGGTGTGCGCCACCATGCCTGACAAGAGTAGTTCTTTTTAACAGTTAAAGGAAGTTCTTTAGTCTTATCTCACGTGTCGTTTACATGGGTCCATAGCTAAATAGATAGGCAGACATCTCGCTATCTTATTAAGTAGTAAATTTTGCAACACCAATTGTATGGCTTGATTATTTTGTTGTTGTTGTTGTTTTGGTTTGTTTGCTTTGTTTTTTTTTTGTTTTTTTTGTTTTTTTGCTTTTGCTTTTGGTCTTTTTGAGACAGGGTCTCTCTGTAGCCCCAGCTGGCCTAGAACTCACTATGTAGACCAGGCTGGCTTTCATTTCATAGAGGTCTGCCTGCCTCTGCCTCCTGAGTGCTGTGATTTAAAGGCATGTGCTACCATGCCCAGATATTGTATGTTTTTAAAAAAATATTATTTACTTATTATTATGAGTGTTTTGCCTGCATGTAAATACATTCATGTGTGCAATGCCTGCAAAGACCAGAAAAGGGCGTTAGATCCCCTAGAACTGGAATTAAGGATGGTTTTGTAGCTGTCATGTGAGTGCTGGGAACTGAACCCAAGTCTTGTGCAAGAGCAGACAGTGCTCTTAACCACTGAGCCATCTCTCCAGTCCCCAGTTGTATGTTTTTAATATTGATCATTTGGAGCCAGGTGCCATAGGTCATTAAGAAGCTTAAAATATTTGTATTATCACAAGTCACTGGGGTCAGGTTCAATTGATCCAGGTCTACTTATTAAAATATGCACATTTCAGCTATTATTTTTGTCTCTACAAGAACCTAATGAAGAAGCCGCCCTGAACCAAAATGCATTGCCATAACTTGTAGATTAGTTCACTGATGCACGAAAGATGGGGAAAGGGAGGAATAAGAAGCTGCCTTTCTGGGTGTGTTCCCTTAGAGGCAGCAAAGTATCTGAGAGTCAAGGGCTCCAAATAACACAGGAGGCAGAAACTCGAAGCCTGACCTTCGCATCCTTTCCAGCAGCCTTATCTTCTGGGGTCGGATCTGCTTCCATGAAGTGAACTCTGAAGTCAGGGGTTACACTGGACAAAGCCAGAGGGCACCTGCTGTAAAAAACAACTAACTTCACACGAATTTTGGTTTGGTTTTGGTTTTCATGGTGTAGGGGACCTTGGGAGTGCTCCAAAACTCCGTTTTATTTCTCAACTTGTACAATATAGCTGATATGAATAGTCAAATCATCCCTGCCAGTATCAGTTTTACTAGGTTTAATTCATCATCCAATGTTAACCACAGCACTGGAAAAAAAAAATCTTCAAGCAGGCATACCAATGCTTGGCTTACACCATGTCTGGAAGGCAGTGTGTGTACAGCATCTCCCAGGGCACTGAGCAGCTTCTGGAAAGCCTTGAGCTGAAGCACAATGATAGCTCTTGTCAGAAGCAACCAACCAACCCTCGACAGGGCCCCAGTCTACTGGGGAACATAATCCCTCTCGGATATGAGGCAGAGTCCTCAAAAAGTCTGTCAGGTATTTGTTTTGGTCATTCTATGAGGGGTCATTAGTAGCAACTTGATTGAAATAAAACATCCTCCCCTGTCTTCTTTGCCTGAATGAGAGTTCTGTGTATCCAAGAAAATGCTGGGGCAAAGAAAAGATTATCTATCATTTGAAGACCTAGAAATCTACTTTCCCAGGAAGACATAGGCCTCACAGAAGAATTGAGCAAGGGCCAGAGTGTAAATATTGGACAACTTCCCGGCAACTTGTGAGTCAGGTCAATTCTGTGCAGCTTCATGGTTTTGTTAAAGGGGATTCCCAGGATTGCTCAAGTTCATCTGCTATGCAGAACAGCCTTCCCAAAATAACAAGTGTTGCTACTGTGATTTGGGACTTTCTACCCCTCTACTTTCTGTTCTCCACTAATAAAATTATGCATGTTATGTAATTAGAGTGTGTTAGGGTACACATTTGCATCTTGTATGTGGTCTGGTAGACATTCTCAAGTTGTGCCTGAGGTCCCATAAGCCATGTGATCACGGGCAAGTTGCTTCATGGCTCTGCATCAGTATGCTCCTCTGTGAGCTAGGAGAAGGGGGAGCAGATGGTCTTTCAACTCCCTCTGACTCTATGCATACACTTTCATCTTCAAACTAAGTCTGATTTCTTAAAAAAGATTGTCAAGAGCCTTTGCATGGCCAAACTCTTAGAGGATGATTATACTGTACTTAGTCCAGTTATTCAAGTAAAAGTAAATATCACTTAAATAATTATTTACTTAGGGCCTATTTTCCCTTGCTAGGTACAAATGTCCATGTAGACAGAGCTGATGCCTTTCTCAGCCTGCACTACCACAGCACTTAACACAGTGCCTGGCATGCAGGAGGCACTAAGTAAATGCAGGCTGAACACAAGAATGAGCTTACCAGGGACTCAGATTCTGGCTTGTTAGATGATGGCAGAGACTGATCAAATATGTGAATTTCAGGAGAGCCATAAGCTTCATTAGAGGAGGCCATAAAGACATAAATTCCTTAAAGTGGCTAACTGGCCCTAAATTGGCATTCTGGCTTTGCTCAAGCCTTATCAACTGGTCATTCCCTAGAGTGAGAGAAACTGTTTGTGGGGCTCCCTGTCTCCTTCGGGGCTTTAGATAACTCACCCGCCTGCCTGAACAAATAATCCTCAATAAAGAGACCCTCAAGGACACCCGACCCTGGCATGGAGTTAACTCTTACGGTTGCATGCAGCAGAGTTCCTATATAAGACAGGATTGCTCCCCCTTCAGTGTAATGGCTCTGCCTCTTATTTCTAAACTTTAAACTCTTTCCTTTTTCTGCCCTCCTAAATCTAACAGAGACAAGGCCCAGCTTCAGAGGGACTGTGTACTTTCTGAGCCACTTTGGCCTCAAAGGCAGTGGTAACCTTTAGATAATGGTGATCTGGGGTCTCTTTTGGCACCCAAGACTTCGGGATTTGCAATACACTCAATGCCTAAAACCTTCCTAGTAGTGACCTCAGACTCTGGAACTGATACGAGTAATTTGGGAGTGCCTAGGTATGTCAGCACCTAGGGAATTCTGTCATTGGTTTAGATGTTCCTCTCACTCCTCCACCTGGGCAGGGCCTCTCAGCTCAACTGATTTACTGCCAGTGCTCCACAATTCTCTCTCCCTCTGTGCCTCCAGCACTGGGTACTTTACTCCCAACTCTCCCATGCAAATGCTAACCAGGCCTGACCCTGCTTAGCTTCTGAGATCACCAGAGATCAGGGTATTCAGGGTGCTGTGATGATACACAACAGTTTCCTCCCAGATAAGATATTCCATCTTGGAAGGAAGTTCCTTAAGACACAGGATATTAATAGGGAGATAAAACATGTTCTAAAGGGAGGTGAAATATTCCATCCTGCAAGGTAAGCTTGGGAATTAAACAAGTCCATAGCTTCAGGAAGTCCCTGAAACAGACCAGATTCACTAGGCCCCCTCCCTGCCCAAGAACATAATAGACCCTCAGGACTGCTGAGAGACAGTCTAGAAAAGCCTGAGGAGGCTCAGATCAACTGAACTACCTGGAAAAGACAGGCTGCATACAACCTGTCGAGCTGCGTGCTGGCTGTGCAGTGTGCTCTGGGTTTCCTGCTTTCGTGAGCTGTCACCCATGCTGTGGTGGGATTGGGTGACACAGCTGTCTTTGAGTCATTTCTGTTCCCATAAGTAACCACTCACTCATATTCCTCTAAGTAGCCCTAGTAAAACTCATTGGCTCACTAGGTTGGACTTTAGTGGTATTACTTTGGTTTGCCATTGGTTCCCTATCTGGGGTGAGTAGACCTTTGTACATGGAATTATGTCACACAGCAATGTGGCCTTATATCTTTCCCAATGCAATTTCAACAAGTCCGAGCTGCTGCACAGACACCCAGATAGATGAAGGGACAGTGGGAACTAGAATCCCACCATATTCCTGATAAAAGCAGAGCCCTTCCTGATGTGGAGTTTTATCTAGCAGGAGGACAGGGAAACTTTGAGAAGTTTGATCAGACCAAACCATGAGCAGAGGAATAACTTTTAAGACTTTGAATAAAGGCAACCCTGATAGAAGCATCCTTTTTAGTTTTTCTTGAATACCCCTCTGTTCTTCTGTCCATTTTAAAGAGAGTAGGTCACTATGTAGGTCTAAAATTCACTTTGTAGCCCAAGCTGGCCTTCAATTTGTGATCTTTCACCCACCTCAGTGTTTGAATTGCAGGTGTGTGCCACAGTGCATGACCCTTTTTTCTTTTTCTTTTTAGCTTTTCCTTCCCTTTTTCCTGACTTTTCTCTTCTATTCAATAACTTAATATACATTTATTTATTTTGTGTGTGTGTATGCATGCAGGAGCATGTATACAAGGGAGTCAATTGTCTTTTTCTACCATGTGGATTCCAGGAACTGGATTCAGGTCATCAGTCTTGGCAGCAGGCCCCTTTACCCATTGAGCTGTTTTACTGACTCTCCCTTTCTCTTTCTTAGTAAACAGCTAATACCCTGTATACACAGGATAGTTGGTGCATTTATAGAGATGTACAGGCTTTGAGCATTGGTGTAGGGTGAAGAACTTGCTCTGTCTCTGTCTTGAATAGCAGACCAGGCCATACTTGGAAGACATGCTGCTTCTTCCAGAATCAACCTAAGGCATGGGGAGAAGCTAAGATGCTCTCTGCATTTTGACTCAGCATGCGTACCTGACAGATAGGAGAGTCAGGCCTGATGTAGACATACCGGTCCCCTCATTAAAAAGTTATTTGCCTACCATGGTGTTAAACTTTAATAACAGTTTTAAGCTTACAACATCCCTTCTGTTCCCCATGGTCTTTTGTTTCACTCATGAAGTCTGTGATAACCACCAGAGAGATCAATGAACATACAGAACTTGGAATAGAAACTGTTGAAGGTCACTCTAGCAGTGCAAGAGTGGCAGAGAGTTCAGCTGTCTTTTGGCAAGCTCGCTTTATGCCTCTGGGGCTTAAAGGTTACCTAGGACTCACCTATCTGGCTAATATGATTTTCTACAAACACTGTCCATAAATTATGATCAAAGGCAGTGTGTGCTTACAAACAAAGAAACATGCTAATTAATGCATTTTCTTTCCTTTGCTCAATCTTAGACTCACAATG
Source organism: Nannospalax galili (assembly GCF_000622305.1). Lineage (NCBI taxonomy): Eukaryota > Metazoa > Chordata > Mammalia > Rodentia > Spalacidae > Nannospalax > Nannospalax galili. Next base: position 1,449,445 of record NW_008345226.1, read on the forward strand.
CTAGGTCTTAGGGGGATATTTGACCATGTCAACATCCGTTTTCAAATTCCTGGCAATTTATCCACATCACCAGGAAGGAATGAAAATGAACAGAATGTGCCTCTTTTATAAATTGCTGAACAGAAGATTTGTAATTATAACAGGTATCTGAAGGTCATTCTTTAAAAATGTATTTACTCAAAATCTATGGGGGAACCAAATAGATTTTAATTGTGTGTGTGTGCATGTGTGTGTGTGTATGTGTGCAAATTCCGTGAAGATGGGGGAGGGAAAAAAGGACAACGATGGTCAAAAATCCCTTCTCTTTTCAACAATGAGAAGCAGAGTGCAAAGGATTTGGTCAGAGAAGCCTCACTGTATTCTCTCAAAGTCCTTTGTATAATATTGCAAAGTGATTTGCATACTGCTGGGGCAGCCAGGTCCTGGCCCTGCATTCCCCAGGCCTCTCTTCTAGCTTCAGCCTCTGCCTTCTTCTTCCACTAGGAATACAGTACTAATTAAGCTAGTAGGAAACACAGAGAACAAAAGAGCAGCGACAGTGCTCAAAGTCACCTCTTACTTTGAACTTCATAAAGATCTGGGGACAGATCTGCTCTGTCAGCTTCTCTGGAGAAGAGTCCACCAACATTATTTTCTCTCCTCTAGAAAGGAAACCCATTCAAGGGATTATGAATGTTTCTCTGTGTCTCAGTTTGAAGTTTAAATCTTTTCAGGCATGTAGTTATTAAGATGCCAAGTTGCCTCACTTAATTACAACCTTTATTATAGTATTGAATACTTTAAACGCACTATTTATCACACCTGAGAAGAAGAGCAGTTCTGCTTTAACGGACCACTCTCAGTGGGCCATCTATTGACTATCTTCTCTACTGAATTAATTCCTAGTAATCGCCTAGTGAGCAGTCATTACAGGAAGCTCTTCCTGTGTACACAGGGCTGAGGTGGAAGGTATATATATATATATATATATGATTGAATGATGATGATGAACCACCCAGACAGCTTTGGCTCTCGTGCAATTTGATTCTCTGTCCTTTGGGAACTAAGGAATTCAAGGTTCTCATCTGGCTGGGATGATAGCTTTGTCAGTAAGCATTTGCCTTGTAAGTATGAAAACCTGACTTCGATCCCCTAGAACCAATGAAAAAATAATAGTTTGGCATGGTGCCATGTGTTTGTAATCCCATCACTGGGGAAGTGAAGACAAGCAGATTCCAGGGCTGGCTAGCTAGCCATCCTCACATATTCAGAGAGCACCAAGACAGTGAGAGACTCTCTGAAGAAACAAATTGTGGGCTGGGGAGCTGGCTCAACTGATAACGTGCTTATCATGCAGGCTTGAGGAGCTGAGTTCAGATCCTCAGCAGCTACATAAAAAAAAAAAAAAAAGGCATGTCCACAAACACCTGTAATTGCAAAGTAGGGGGTGTAGACAGGAAGATTCCCAGGGGCTTCCTGACCAGCCATTCTAATCAGTGTGGAGACCCTGTTTTAAAAAAATACAGTGGAGAATGATTGAAGAAGATACCTGGCCTCCATAGACACATGCAAATCACACACACACACACACACACACACACACACACACACACACAGAAACCCAAGGTGGATGTACTGAAGGAACAACAACCAAGGTTGTCTTCTGGGCTCCACACATACATGAGCACATATACACATGCACCTATACATACAGGATTACACACACACCACACACATACACACACACAAACACACAAGATGTTTTCAGCTGCAGGGGTCCCCAGTCAGAGGAGGTTGAAGCAGATCCTTCCTTAAGAGCCTTTTCTAACCCTGCCACCTGTGCATCTGCTGCAACCCGATGAAAAGATCCCTCTGACACTGAAACAGTGGAAGTCCGGTTCCAGCAGGAGGCTAGTGTTTTTGGAGTTTCCACCCTGGGTGGTTACATGACATGCATGGCCTCATTTCATTGACTTTAATCCAATCATTGAATGAGTTCTTCGTTCAAGAAGCAGACTTCAAAGGGCTTATTATTAGTCCAGGTTTTCCATAGAGCTCCCTGAGGGTCAGAGGTACTGTGTATTGTTGTCCAAGCAAATAATTGCTGGTAAGTGGTAGTTCTATCTGATTTCAAGGAGGAGACCGCGTTCTAGTCAAACAGCATGCCAATGAGAGAGACCAGAGAAGTCCACAGCTGACTTTGCCTTTCCCTGGTAGAGGACAGAGGTCCCTACAGACCCAAGATCTTCCCGGTGGCCTGTATTCTCTTGTGCTTTTATAAATCCCTTTCAGCAGGAGGCACTTTACAGGACTCTGCAGAGCCTGCCCATCAGAGGTACCCCAGCCTTTTACAGATGAACTGTCTCCTCTAATTCAATTCCACTGCAGTGCCTGGAAGCCAGAGTAGCAATAGATTTGTTAAGCTGAATTATGAGTAGTGTGCTTGGCTCTTTCTTTTCAGGCTTCCCTTTCTCTGTTCTCAACCACACCCAGAAAGAGCACTTCCTTCTTTCACTTCCTCTTCTTGGGACAGCTACAAGGGGTAAAAGGGGAGTTGTGCTCAGGGAGTAGATATTGGCCCAGGAGACTAAGCTGTTTCCCCAGGGAGCCACATTCAGCAGAATAGAAGGTTTGGTAGGCTTAGATTTGACCACCCTGTAATGCCTCTAATTCTGCTACCATTTATTAAACATTTATTAAGAGCCAATCACTACGCTTCATGTGTTGCATATATTATTTCATTTAATTTTGACAGCACCCTGAGTTAGGCATGGTCATCTCCTTACTAATGAGAGTCTATTGCTGTCAGTTATGGCTTCATACTATAATAACCCATTTTTTCAGCTGTACAGTGGTAGTGCCTTACAGCTCATGGCTCCTAATGGTAGCTGCTGCTGCTGGAAAAGCATACTGACTCTCATCCCACTCCCTGCAATTTGATTTGGCTGGTCTTGGATGAGGCCCAGGTGTTGTCATTCTTAAGGCTCTCCAGCTGAGTTAAAGGAACAATCGAGGCTGAACATTGCTCAGTAGGTTGAACACGGTACCAGTGATCTACAAGACTCAGGGAGTGAGGCAGGAACTGGCTGGACCGATTTGTAAGCTCCTGCTATGCCTAACGCTTTGCCATTCATCTGACACCAGCGGGAAGCCCTTCATTATTTATACTGCGCATTGGTGTATTTTGGTAGCATTTTAAATCCCCTTTTTCCTAAAAGCCACCACACTCTATGAGAAGCATTTGAGGTCCCTGGAAGCTAGTTGAAGCATTTTGGAGGTTAGCGGGAGCGAGGCTCTGCTGCTTCATCTCCACGGAGGCATTATGCCTGACACCAAGGTCATAAATCCTCAGGGTGTCCTGGGGCTTCTGGGACCAGAGCAGAGACTGTGTGTGTGCTGGAACCCAGAACAAAATGCTCTGCCTCCTGCTCTTCTTGTCCTGATTACCATAGCTGCTCTCATTTTGCAACTTAATCCTCACTCAACTGGAAAAACTATTCTAATACTGCTAAAAATTTTCAAGAAAAAAAAAAACCCTCTCATGTTAGGGTTTTAACCTTGTCAAGTCTCCCCCACTAAGTGTAGATTTCCATTATCATTCTTGTCCCAAATTTGGCTGTGCCACTTACCACTTTGGCCCTACCTGGGGCCTGTCCCCACTGAACTTGGACTCCTGAATTTGCAGGTTGGACTCTCAGCGGCCTTGCCAGACACGAAACCTGTCCCTGCCTAAGAAACAAAGGTTCTCTGGAGGACTCACCTGTCCTTGCTTCCCTTGCTGTCATTCCCGGCCCCAACAGGCATGCGATTCCTGACCTTATGTATTTCCAGAGGCTTGGGGAATGCCCTGCATTTACTGTGGAAAGCGCTTAGTCCAAAGTGTTTGGTTTTTTATCTCCCTAATTCTATTGTTTTCTTTGGGCAGTATGGGGAGGAGGTGTGATTGAAACCGGGTGTCCTTCCTCGTGTCACAACTGGGCACTGCTCAGGGCAGGGGCCCTACAAAGATTTTTTTATATTATTAATTAAATTTGTTCTTATAGGGTCTGGAAAGATGGCTCAACAGTTAAGAGCACATACTGCTCTTTCAGAGAACCTGAGTACAGTTCCTAGCACCCATGTCAGGTGGCTTAAAACCATCTGTAACTCCTGCTCCAGGGGCATCCAATGTTTCTGGCTTCCCAGGGCACTGGCACACATGCAGACATACCCTGCACAGACACACAGATACTCATAATTGAAAAAATAATAAAAATAAATATTTAAACTTGCTTTTTGACATTTCATACACATACAACATACAATCTAATTATTTTTACCTTCCACCCCTGTCAATTCCTCCTCTTCCCCACAAACCCCTTTCCCACATTTATGTCTCTTTTGTGACCCAATGATTCTGACCAAGGATGCCTGTGTGACCGTGAGTTTAGAATTCTTCATAGGTCTTGGTGTGCATGCTAAAGAAAATCAACAGGGGGTGAGGCAGGAGTTAGGTCTCATGACCAACTTCTCCATTCATTCATTGATTGTTGACAAGGTCAGTCGCAGGCAGGCCAGTGCAGATAGACACAGCTGCCATGAGTTCAAGATTGTACTGGTTGCATTATGCTCAGAAGATGGCATTTCATAGCCCCTCTCCCTCTTATGGCTCTTAACTTTCTGCTTCGCATCTGTCGTGGTATTCCCTGGGTGATTTTAATGGAACTCATTTTCTTTCCAATGTTTTCCATATCTTTCTTTCTGAGACTCAGGCAGAAGTCAGTGGGATCTGGACTGAAGACATACGCAATGTCTTCAGATCAAGCACATGTTTACACTGGAAGTTCCCGCCCATTACCAATGACTAGTGTCATCCATCTGCTGACATTTCGTTTTCTTTGGTGCAAGTTCTAGGAAATGATTTAGTTCTTCATGTGAACAGACTCCTAGTCCCTGCCTACTCATGGGGACCCAGGCAGCAGGTGACTTCAGCAGAGGCATGCCCAATGCCAAACCCCAGATACACCCTTGGAATTGCCTTGTGTTTTAAAAAGGTTCTGTCAGGCTATTGGGTCCCTGAGGCTGTGTTGTAGTTCCAGAAACACTGACATGAAGAAGTATATTGGAAGAAGAATTTGGATGCAGAAGATAGAACATGCCAGCTCTTTACTTGCAGTTGCTCACGACCACAACCTTGGCCTTGATGTTGACATTTCTCCTTCCCACCCACCTCGCATCCCACCAGTCACCTAATCCTGAGGTTTAGGCTTCAGAATCCATCCGGAATCTGACCCTGTCTCACCACCTCCATGCTCTGCCCTAGTCCAAACCACCATCCTCTTTCAGCAGCTCCTAACACTTCCTTTCTTGTTTCTTCCTTTGTTGATTTTGGCCAAAGTTATATCAGATCATGTCACTTCCCTGTTCAGTACCAGTGGCTTTCCATGTCACCTGGAATAAAGTGAAATCTGGCCCTGGGGCTTCTTTGAACTGCTTCAGCCACAGGGCATTTGAACTTCTGTTTCCTCTGCCTGCAGTGTTCCCTAAACTACAAGCCTGACTCACTCTCCTTTATTCAAATAAGTGCTCAATTGTTTTGCATTGAATTCTAAGTCCAGATTTTTCCCTTCAAGTCTCTGCTTCTGATTAATCAGTTAAAACTATATAAAAAGTAGCTAGGGAAAAACCCAGACCAAATCATCACAAGAAATTCCTCTCTCTTCCCTTCATTTTCTAAAGTAGGTTTGTATTTGGCCCCGGGTGGGTTATAGATTATAGCACAGGGAGGAAATCTGTCCACTTGCTAATAAGAATATCTCAAAGGAGTATCTAGATGAACCCTGGGCAAGGTCTGACAACCATTTATGACCACTAAGAACCAACTGAAGTGTGAATTCACTTTGAAAAATGGCTATTAGTAATGAAAATGTCAAGCAAACTCAGACGTCCTGTAACTGGAATAGATAGATTCACCTTTTCACCAAGCTTCAGTGTGCAAAATGATCAGGCTCTGATCTTTCGTTGGGATTAAAACCCATTTAAGAATGTGGCTGGAAGCCCATGGTAGCAGTACCCCAGAAGGGAACTGTGCTGCTTCTTAAATTATGGTCAGGATGTCTTTAAATTATTTTTAGAGCCTGAGCAGGGCCAGGCTGACCACTTGAATGTACTCATTTTCTAGTGGGAATATTTCACAGATTGGCTGTGACATGGAGATAGAAAATTCATATGCATAGTGAAGCATGCCACTATGTGTTTCTGTGCCATCTCAATTGCTGTCTGTCTACACAGTATATGTTTATGGAGGATTAAGCAAGAAGACATTTAGAAATGCTGGTTTAATGCCAGCTTGAATTAAAGACCACAAATTAAGACACAGTTTACCAGGTACAACATCTTGAATTCATTCTACTTTCTAAAAAATGTATTATATTTATTTTATATGTATGAGTGTATTGCCTGCATGTATGTCAGTGCACACATGTCATGCAATGCCTCAGAGGTCAAAAGAGGGCTTCGATTCCCCTGGAACTGGAGTTAAGCCTCCACGTGGGTGCTGGGAATCGAACCTGGGTCCTCTGCAAGAGCAGTCAGTGCTCTTAACTGCTGAGCTATCTCTCCAGCCCTCATCCTACTTTTAAAAAATATTTTATTTATTATTTTTATTTTATGTGTATGTGTGTATTGCCTGCATGTGTATAAGTGCACTGTGTCGTACAATGCTCATGGAGGTCAGAAGAGGGTGTCAGATCTAGAGTTATAGTTGTTAACTGCCACGTGGGTGCTGGGATTTATGAACCTGGGTTTTCTGCAAGACAGTGTTAAGTGGTTAAGTGTTCTTAACCACTGAGCCATCTTTCTAGCCCCAAATTCATCCTATTTTTGACTTACCAGCTGAGTATTTGTGCATATTTCCTTAATTGCTTAGACTGTCTCAAAATCTATACCCTAACAACCCCTAGAATTGTGTCAGAATTTAAATGTATCAGGGTTTACTTTCATGTACCAGCTGACTTTTAAAAAATTTACAGCCAACTCTATGTTATTGTAGCCTGAGGTGATGAATAAACACTAGCCAAAGCCGATCTCCACATAAGTGCATCCTACAGTTTACCATGTATTTAATCACTCTTAAAAACTGCATATTCAAAAGGAAGAGAATTTTGAAAGTTTCCACATTTGTTCCACGCCCTCCCTAGCACACATAGGACGTTCCTCTTTGATGCAGCAGCCAGGCTGCCAGCAGAGATTCCTTTGAGAAGGAAGACATACTGTCCTCTTTAGGATAAACTGTGTCAAATGAAAGGGTCAGCTCTTCGCTTCTGGCTGAGCTGAGGGAGAGCAAATTTAAATTATAGTTATTTTTCTATCTGCATCTATCTCTCACCTCTTCTTTTTGTTCTTTAATTTTGCCTTTCCCCTATCTCTTCCAAGTGGGGTGAAAATTGAAAAGGCTTAAAGTAAACTGGGAAATCAAAGGCACTGAAAGTTTGAAACTTGAAAGGAAGAAGAGTCTGCATGTAAATATGGCCTTTTAGGTTATTTTTCGGTCACCTCGATGTCTACCTGCTTGCCTGCTTCCAAATCCATTCAGCACCATGGTTTCTGTTACCTGCGGTGCACTAGTTCCAATGCTAGTCAGTGGGGATATCAGAAAAGAAGGCTTCCCTTCAAAGGGACTCATTATGATGTAGGCCGAACTGTAAGCAAACACTTCCTCATGGTGAATCGACAAAGACAAACCATGAAAACTTAATGATATTCCCTTAATTTTAAAGGTGCTACACAGTAGGTAAAGTGGAAATTTTAACCCATTTCTACAAATTAAAAGTCTTCAGTGATTCTACACTTTTTTCTATACATGAATGAATGAACTATGTATGCACCCCCAGGGTTCCATGATTTTGCTAGAAGGATTCCAAGATATTATACTCGTAGCTAAGATTTATTATAGTGAAAAGACAGAGAAAAATCAACAAAGGCAGAAGGCACATGGGGAAAAGTCTGGAAGAAGCTGGACACCAGCTTCCTGTGGTGTTTTCCTAGCTTAATTCTCCAAGATGCGAAATGTCATCTACCCGGGAAGCTCTTTAGAGACTTAGTATTCTGCATTTGTAATGGGGGTTGGTATCATGGGCAGCTTTTCTCTGACTGGTGCATATCAACATTTCAGACTCCCAGAAGGAAAGCAGATGGTCAGCATAAATCACATTATTCATACAAGCAGGCATAATTCACCATCCTATCAGGTAGGAATGCTGAGAATGCTCCTCAATTCCAAGTCCTCTGTTGCTATCCTAATGTGTGAACCTTGATGTCAGCCACATGGGGATCTTGTAAGCAGGACTTCCAGAGCTTAGCAACAGAGCGTTCTGTGTTAATTCTTTCCCGCACAATTCACCAATTCATCTTATACAAAGCCATTGTGCTCTGTCTGCAACTTTTAAAGGATAACACTGATCACTGACCTGTTTTTGTGTCGGCTTATATAGGTCTACCTAATTGTTATGGTTACACCACATTCCATTTTATAAACATTATTTTACTATTCTTGTATGAGCAGATATTTTTGTTTTGTAAATGATGGTACAGTAATCACCACAGTACTTGTATTATGTTTCATATGTGTGTCTGTTGTTTCAGTTACACAGGCTTCCAGAAATAGTATTCTTGGTTTTATTCAATTTGGCAAGGAAGAAAGGCCACTGTTGGATTTTTAGTGGATATATTAGAATGTAGAGAGATTGTGGAGAAGAGAACTCTTAGAAGGCCATGAAAATAAGCCAGGTGACAAGGTCCAAACTAAACTGTGGCATGGCAAGGAGCAGAAATGGCTTGGACTTTGCCAGAAGGCATATGGCAGCCTCTAATGAGGGATTGAAAATGGAGAGTGAGGAGGAGACGCCAATGGTGACCCCTAGTTATGTTGCCTGAAATATAGCAACTAGAGGGCTTTGAGGAAATCAACTGTGAAGCAGTTATAGTAACTCAGAAGAGATGGTGAACACTCAGATTTTCAGTTGTCCGTCTGTCCATCCATCCATCCATGCATCCATCCATTCATACATGCTGAGCATCTGTTATGTGTCAGTCACTGTATTAGTGGTTACTGTAGGTGCAGTTTTTCTTTTTCTTTTTTGTTTTACCAAAAACATTGAGAGAAATTTCTGCAATATAGATTCCAGATAACTTGGCCATTCATTAGCTTCACTGCGATTCTTTTGTGAATGACATAAAGTCAATAAAAGCTGCAAAGAGTCATGGTGAGTCAGGTCCCAGATGCTTGAATAATTTGCACACACTTGAGAGTAAAAATATGAGAATGGAGGGGGAAAGGAATTACGAAAGCAGAGAAGACCTATCATGTGCCTGGCTTTGAAGACAGACTCCTTCCAATGCTCTCGTTTCAGACAAATGCCTTTTTCAACTGTGAGCAAGTGCTGAACCTCCTTTCCTGCTACAAGAGCCTTCTGTCCTGCACACTTCCAAGTATGCCCTGAGCAGACGGCAGTGTGATGGAGACAGAAGCAGCAAGCAGCTCTCTGTCCATCTCACTGATTTGCTCTCCCCGTCATGTAGACCTTCTCTTGCTCCAGGAGCCAAAAATGCAAGGACCCAGCACCTGAAGCCCAGGCACAACTTGAACGACAAGAGAAGTTTGATTTTCAGATGGTTTCATGCATCCTTCAATGGAATTTGAAGTACTTTAATGCATTTTATTTCACAACTTGTTTGAATTTGTATTGGAATCTGTGCTTCCTGATTAAGTTTAGCTGACTGTGACGAGCCCTCCCATTCCGCATTCATTTATTCTCTATCTATCTATCTATCTATCTATCTATCTATCTATCTATCTATCTATCTATGAATCATCTATCTATCTATGGTATGTGATCTCAGGCCCTCCTTTTTTAAAAAATTCCATTTCTGAAGCAGCTATTGGGAGAAAAGGGTCACGGGTCACTTTTTACCCCCTTCCTAGTGGCTCAGGAGTCCTTGTTCTCCTTTTAAATCATGTACAAAGTCGTCACACTCTCCAAAGAAGGTACATAAATGTGTAGTAAGCATGTGAAAGGATGTTCAACATCATTGATCATTATAATGGGAAAGTCAGCTCAAACTCACAATGAGGTATCACTTCCCACTCATTGGGATGTTCTTGTCAAAGCAGAAAGCAGCAAGTGTTAATAGGTGGAGAAATGGAGCCTTTGTGTGTTGCTGATGAGAACATTAAATAGTAAAACAGTGCTGTTGTGTAGAAAACAGTGTGGTTCCTCTACCCACAATTAAACCCAGCATTTCCTGGGGTTCAGCAATTCTACCTCTGAGTAGAGTTTTCTTGTCTCTAAGAACTGAAGACAGGGAAAATCTGAGCAGATATTTTTCACACTAATGTTCATTGCAGCATCGTTTACAATAATGGAATAAACCCAGATGTCCATTAATGAATGCCAATGAATGGATAAGCAAAATGTAGTACATCCATTCAAGGACTATTATTAGACCTTAGAAGAAAAGAATTTTGGAGCTGCAGAGATGGTTCAATGGTTAGGAGCACTTGTTGCTCTTTCAGAAGTCCTGGGTTCAGTTCTTAGCACCTACATGACAGCTCACAATCACCTGTATGTCTAGTTTCAAGAGATCTGATGCCTTCTTTTGGCCTTCACAAACACCAGGCACAGACAAGGTATATATTTGTACATGCAGGCACTCATATCACATATAAAATAAAATAAATAAATCTTTAAAGTAAACCAACATTACTGACATATGTTACAACACAGATAAACATTATATTAGATGAAACAAAGTCCAGCTCCCAAAGGAAAATCATTGCATGGTTCTATTTAAGGTCCAAGGCTATTCAAATTCATGAAGACAGGAAGTAGGATGCAAGTTATCAGGGACTAGAGGAGGAGAAAATGAGGAACTATTGTTTACTTGGGAGAAAGTTTCAGTTTGGAGAGATGTAAAAAGTTCTGAAGTTGGGTATGGTGGTCCCAGCACTAGGGAGGTTGAGAAAGGAAGATTGTGAGCTTACGGCCAGTTTAGGCTACATAATGAGACCCTGTCCAAAACTTTTTTTAAAAAACGTCTGGAAATGGATCATGGTTATGGTTGCACAACAATGAGAATATACTTAATGCCACTGAATTGTTTACTTAAAAATGAGGACTAGGGAGATAGCTGTCAGTAAAGAACTTGTTATACATGCATGAAAATTTAATTTGGATCCCCAGTACCCACATAAAAATCCAAGCATGGCTGTGGGCACTTGTAATCCCAGTGCTTGGGAGGCAGACACAGGCAGATCTCTGGGGCTTGCTGGCTAGGCAGCCTAGCTTGATCTGCGAGTTCCGACCAGTGAGAAACCCTGTCTCAAAAAAAAAAAGTGGACAGCACCTGTGGAACAACACCGGCAGTTGACCACGTGTATATTTCATTACATGTATATTTTATTACTGTGTAAAATGAGGGGTTACAGACAGGGCTTCCTGAGCAAATCTGCACTTTGCCCACTGACACTTTTCTTTAATGGTTTCTTTCCCTCTTTTCCATCTCTCATCCCAGCATGGAATGTTCTAGTTCTAGCGCTTTTTCTATTCTTCCTTCCTTCTTACTTGTACTAACACTTCCCCTAATGACAGGCTCTGATGGCAATCAATGATTCCCTGTAGATATTTGAGCCAGTATCATAGGTCCTTTGGGTTGTTGCTATTAAGGCTTGTCTATAATAATCAAAATTGTAAGGAAGTATTTCCTGTGAAGAAGATCTTCTAGAACTCCTAAAACCTCTGTGCCCTTAAAACCTCTGTGTGCATTCACAGGGAACTAAGGAAGTCATTGTGATATTTCAGGTAAAGAGGGATTTAATACAGGGAGTGGGAGGCAAGCCACAGAGGCCAAGTCTTGAAGTCTTTCCCACCCTCCATCTGCTCTGGGTCCTGCTTGCCTCTGACCCAAGGCACTCTTTGCTCCTGCTCCCTACTCCTCTGTTACAGAAGCCAGCAATCATTGACCAGTGCCTTGGAGGGACATTCTACCACTGCCACCTCTACAGAGGCAGTATTTGATTGCTACTACCCAGTTGTAGCCCAAAAAATCTCCTCCAACCTGCCCGGTGCTCTCACAGGAGGGCAGCCTTTGGGCTAAGTCTATGCTGGAACCTACTGGCAGAGGAGTCTGTGAACTGGAGTTTACATGTTTCTAGTCTCTGTGATTCCAGGAGAGCACAGAAAAGTAGATGCTGCACACAGCAGGCAATTTCCTGTACAAATCCCATCTTGCACTTTTCCTGGATCCTCAGCTCCTGGTTGGCGAGACAGGTTAGACTAGACAGATCGGGGCTCCCGAGTCACAGATACATGTCTTGTGATCCTTGTAACCTTGGCCAACAGCAATAACTGCTATTTTTCCAACCTCCTCAGAAAGACACTGTGAAGTGCTTTAAACCTTATACCAGCCAGACTATGAAGGAAGCTTTGTAATTTCCATTTTAAAGATAAGGGAGGACAAGTCACACAGCAACTAATTGGTGGGGGCTGGTATTCAAATCCAAGCCTGACTGACTCCTGTCACATCTTACTTTTTGAGCTCCACTTCCAACTCCCAGAACTGTTGAGGTTTCACTATGATTCTTGATGTGTATACACAGTTTTGTGTCTCTAGTTCTTTGTCCCCAGGAATACTGCATTCACTTTTCTCCATTGGCTCCTGTTTTCTTTCCTTCTTTTTATTTTGTAATTTTTATTAAATTTATTCCTTAACAATTTGATAAAAATATATAGTGTATTCTGATTATTGTCACTTCCTACCTTATCTTTCCCCATCCTTGTCCCCCATAACTTCCTACAAGCCCCTTTCCTATATCATATATATTTTAATTTATTTTTGTTTATTTTATGTGTATGAGTATATTACCTGCATGTATATAAGTACACCCATGTCATGCAATGCCTGAGGAGGTCAAAAGAGGGTGTCAGATCCCCTGGGACTAGAGTTACAGTTGTTAGCCACCATGAAGGTAAAGGGAATCAAACCCAGGTCTTCTGCAAGAGCTGTCAGTGCTCTTAACCACTGAGCCATCTCTCCAGCCACATATATCATGTTTTTTTTATTTGGTTTTGTGACCACTGTGCTTAACCAAGGCCATCTGTGAGACCATGGGTTTGGAGGTATCCATGGAGCTTGGTAGGTTCATCAGTGGGTACACAACTGAAGACCATGGCTGTCCCTTCCCCAGAAACCATCAGTATCAGCAACTAGTTTTATATAGCTCCTCTGTCAAGAAGCCTGTGGTGTCTTCCTTGGTTCTGAAACTTTACCCTCCACTGCAGAGTAGGTACAGGTCAATACCACTACCTCTCTGGTTCTGATAAATACACTGTGTCCTGGACCTAAGAGAAGTCAGAAAACTCAGTTGTTTCTGCAACTAAGCCACTTTCCTCATTACCACCTGCCTCAATTTACAATGACTGCTGTAACAAATAACCAGCAACTTGGTGACTTCCAAAACAGAAATCTCTACTTTTCCACTTGTAGAGGATTGGAGCCTGAAACCTCAGAGACCCTAGGGGACAACCTTCCTGCTTCCGGTGGCTCCAGGTGTTGCAGAGAGGCTCTGTCTTCACCTATGTATCATCTTTTCTGTGTCTAATCTTCTCTGTCTCTTGCTTAAGGCTGCTTCTGGCTTTTGGGCTCACTGGGATTATCCAGGATAATCTCTTCTCAAAATCTTAAATCTAATCTCACTTTGCAACTTTTAGCCCTTTTCCTAAATAAGGCGATATTCACAAGCTCCTGAGTTTAGAATGTGACCATATCTTCTATACCAGGGAACTAGGGGGAAAGAAAGGTTGTCTGTTTCCTCTTCCCATGATGTGAACCTTTCTTTTTCATTGCCTATAACCCCCTAGTACTTTCTGGGCAGTACCATTAGGGGAAAAAAGCTATCTTTAGATACAACTAAGAAGACTGATATTTAAAAATATAGCTATTGGGGACTGGAGGGATGGCTCAGTGGTTAAGAGCAATGGCTGCTCTGGCGGATGACCTGGGTTCAATTCCTGGCACTCACATGATGGCTAACAACCGTCTGTAACTCCAGTTCCAGGGTATCCAACAACCTCTTCTGTCCTCCACGGGCACTGCACAACCTGGGTGCACTTGCACACAGGCAGGCAATACACTCATGCACATAAAATTAAAATAATAAGTAAATAAATAAACCAAATACAGCTATTGTTCTCCTCAGTTGCACAGTCAAACTCAGTCCAGTCACCTTTCCAGCCCTCCAAGAAGCTCCCAGTTCTGCAATGTGGGAAATCCCTGCCCAGTCCCCACCTCACAGAAACTACCCAAAAGAGCCTCTTTTCTTCTGGCACAAAGCATAAGAAAGCTTCTCCACATAACAGATTCCTTCTGGTTTCTTCTTTCTGGACTTTATTTCATAGAAGCACTTCTTCAGATTTCCTCTCCGAATTACTTCACTGTTAATCCCCATGTGGCTGCCCACAACTAAACTTCCTGTTTCCTCCCTCTCAGCCCCAGCCCCCAGACACCAGTTACCACATCACTTCTCACTCCTTCCCAGGCTGTCACCAATAAAAACATAAGGCACAGTTCTGAAGAACTCAATGGTATCCTCCCATGCAGGGAGGAAAAGAAGTGATCATTGTTTGATGCAGGATTTGGAAGCAAACCTACTCTCTGAACCTCACTGCAAAGATGGCCAGAAGGCTCTCTCTCTCCTAACTGCCCCCTGAGTAACACGGGAGTCAGGCTCACCTCTCTCTCAGTGGTCAAATCCACAAGTCTTATACAGGGTCTCTAGTTCAGCCTCCTGTCCCACTCAGAGGCTTCTCAGGCTCCCCTCCTGCTCCTATACACAGCACACCGGGGCCTGGCTTTGCCATGTTATTCCACCCACCCTCCATCCTGAGAACTGCTGCCCTGCACTGCATGGAATAGCTTCCATTTGTCCGACATCTCCAGCTTTGTAGACTCTTCACATAGATTTTTATTTACTCCTGCAAAGCATGAAGCAGTTGATTGGAGAGCACTACCTTCATTTTGCAGATTGAGACACTACGGTTGGATGATCGGTACCAAGTCACCAGCCTGTGTGCTGTAGAGCGGAAACCCTGGTGCAGGAATCTTGGCTGTGAAGGCAGCTTGCTTCCTGCACCTAGACTTCCTCTTCTTCTCATCTTTCTGCTTTCTCCTCTCTCTGCCTCCACTCCAACACAGCTCTCCATCACCTATTCTCTATTCTCTCTGCTATGCATCCTGGACCTACATCCACTGGTTTCTCTATTTGCTGTGTCATACTGAGCACATATCCTACTTCTCTGAATTTCAGGTTCTTGACTGAGAGGAATAATTCCCACACAAGACCATGGTGGGTGTCAGATGAAAATGCGTAAAGAGATAAGGGGAGGGAGAGATAGAGATTAGAGACTATGTGTATAATTAATATAATACTCTGACATGAGGCTGGCAATCCGCAGATATTCCCTTCCTCCACTTTTTAGCAGCAAGGATTCATAGCGAGGACAGTACACGTTTGTTCTTCATTCACCTGTGTCATCCTTATCATAGAACTGTTGAATTTGATTTATCAGGAGACCCTGGCTGTGCCTCTGTGACTACGAGCCGTGGCCAAATGAGAGAAGCCTGATAGATGTGGTCAGAGTGATTAATAGCAACCTGTCTCCAGAGCTCCGAGAGTGGCGAGTGAGACTCCGTGCCCTGACTCCCCTTCTAATTCTGTACTGTCATTTTCGGCTGTTTGGCCAAGCAGAAGCCGGCCACCACAGCACACTGGCTGTAAGCCCTGGATTTCCTGGGTCACTAAGATAGATCTTCTGGACACTGGCATTTACCCAGAGCACACCATGAGCACAGGGTGTGTGTGTGTGTGTGCAACTGCATATCTGCTTTTAACTATTGCATCTCAAGAAAGGCATGCAGCAAAGCCTCCCTGGAGGTTTTGCCCGCACTCCTGCAATGCCATTGTCTGGAGCTTTCTTGATGAGCCATCCATCATTAGCACTGCATGCTGGGAAATGTAACAGCCAAACCTAAGAAGAGGTATGACTCATTTTCAAATGTGGTTGCACAACAGCATCCATTTTCTGCAAATGAAATAGCATTATTTTGCAAAGCCAGATAGTGACCAATTTCCCTTCTTCAGACATCCAAATGCCTTCAGCATTGGGAGGATTGGTCAAAAAGAAGCTCTGTGCTACTAACATCAGGATTTCCCTCTATCTGGAGCGCTGCCCTTGGAACATTCATTGATTCCATTCAAGGGAACAGCAATGGTGCAAAGAGCTTATGCTTCTCCATGTCAGTTCTTAGAAACAGAAAACGAAACTTTAAATATAAAACAGGTTTTGGGACTGCAACCTTTCAGGAATGAGGAAGTTGAGGTCTTGCCCTGCTGACCAGCAACCTTGATCTCAAATTCCTAGTAAATTTGGGAAAAAACACCACAATTCCTATTTGAAATTACACAGTTGGATGATGTTTCTCTTGGCTTCAAGTAGAAAAGCTGGTGCCCAGAGTCAATTTTTGGCAAACATGAGATGTATGAAGTTTTTCTTCCTTTCTATCATTCCCAGAATCCCTCTTAATCAGTTTTGCTCTTGATCCCTCTCCAAGTCCCCCAAGACTGCTTTTTTTCCTTTGCCTCATCTACTTGTGAACTCTGAAGGATCTGAAACAGTTTCTCCATCTCTAAGTGTTTGGTAAAATCTAAAGTAGTGCTTCACAACTGTGATACATGTATGGATCTGCTACACTCTTTATATTAGTGCCTCTTTAGTTCTGATAGCAAAATACCTGAGGCTCAATAATTTGTAAAGAAAAGAGGTTGATCTGACTTACAGAGGGGGAGGCTGGTAGTTCAAACAACACTGTACTAGTTCTGGTGAGGGCCCTCCTGGCTACACTTCACCATGGTGATAGCATTGGCAGGTATCTTCTATATGAGAGGGAAAGCTCACATGGCAAGGTAGGAAGCCAGACAACACGGAGAGGCCAGGATTGCTTTGTTGTAACAACCTCTTCCAGCAACTAACAGGGATCTTCAGAGAACTATATCATTTCCTTCCATTCCTTTTATGCACAACAACTGGTCACCTTTCCATTAGGCTTTCCATTAGGCTCCACACCTTAAAGGTTCACTACTTCCCAACTTCACCACACAAGGGAACATGCTCCTAACACAGGAACCCATGAGTCACGCACTCAAACCATGGACAAACCATAGCGTTACTAAAATGCAGACTCAGATCCAGTAGTTCTGGAGTAGAGTCTGAGATTCTACATCTCCAACAAGGTCATGGTTAGGCTGATGTTGCTGGCCTATGGGCTGCATTTTGAGTAGCAAAGCTTTAAATCAATGACAGAGAATGGGAAAAGGAAGTGCGTGTATCTGTGTATGTGTTTGTGTATACGTGTGTATGCATGCGTATGTATTTATGTGTGCATATTTATGTGTTTGTGTACATGCATGTGTATGCATGTACGTGTGTGTATGCATGTGTATGTGTACGTGTGTCTGTATGTGTGTGTATATGAATGATATGCATGTGTGTGAATGTGTTTGTGTAATACATATGTATGTGTGAATGTGCGTGCATATGTATGTGTTTTCGTATATGTTTATGTATGTGTGTATGTCTGTGTCCATATGTATGTGTAATGTATGTATGTGTGAATATGTATGCGTATATGTGTGTGCATGTGTCTGTGTGTTTCCCTGATCTAGTGACTGCTTATATTTTCATGCCTTCTTCAGATCATGCACTATTATTGATTGGTTTGCTTGATCAATTTTTTAAGTTAAATTTTACAGGATTCTGTTCTCATCTGATGTATAGTGATAATAAGCAAGATTTTCAGTTTTCTCTCAGAACACCCCAATGTTTTGTTAATGATCAGTAATATTTAAATTAAGTTTCTTACAAAATTTGCCTCTCTTCTTTGTGTCTGTGGGCAGAAGTGACTAAAAGGGATCCCTAGACAGGGGCCAGAGGAGACGCCCTGGTTTCTGCCCAAGTCTTATCTGTCACTGCCATTCAATGCATCTGGTGAACATCAGGGAGAAGCAATTGCCTCAGGAACTGACAGGCGAAGACAGCTCTCACTGCAGAAGGCAGAATCTGTCCCAAAGTCAGACACAGGACCAGAGCCTTAGTCCTCATATTAGAACTCATCCAGTCTCCACTGACTCAGTCACAAAGCCGACAGATTTTGCTGTGGCCAAATGTAAAAAGGCTGCTTTCATGAATGCTTCTTGCTTTGGTACCTTCTTAACAGAATGGAACACATGAAAGAAAGACATCAATCTCAAAACTCCCCACCCCCACCCCACACTGTTGCCCTAGCAAGAGCGTTTGTCAAAGCCAAGTGCTGCAGAGGGGGAACAGAAGTGACCACTGAGGGCAGTAGCCATGCCTGCCAGATTAAGGAGGACCCTGCATGGAGTCTGGGAAAACAAGGGCAGGGAGATTGGGGACCTGAATGAAGACAGCATAGTGGTGTCACACAGGGAGCTATCTGACTTCATTCATGATCACTGGTGAGGAATTCTCCAGAGCCTCCCAAGAATGATATTGGGGATGAAGCAGCAAAAGGGAATCTTGCAGGTGTTAAAGCTCTGTGTTAACCAATGCAAATAAAGGCCCAGGACTATGTACCTAATTTTAAAAACTCCATGAGCATAGGCCTCCATTCTGTGATCTATAAAAACAGTGTGTGGCTGAAGTAAGAGGCCTGGGGTCTACAAGTGTGCTTTAGTCACAGCAGCTCTTGGCTTTTTTGGGGGGGGGGGCTCTTATAGAGCTAATGTGTATGATTTCACTTGAGGCTAAATACCCTGAGCAAGTCGCCTGGCCAGCAGAAGGAACCCAAGACTTCTTCTGCATTAGACCCAGGGTCTTGTTAGAACTGGAGGCTTGCTAGACCTAGGAGCCTGGCTTCCAAGCCAAGGGAAGTTATTATGGTTAGAGAGAGAAGATTCCCTGGGACTGGGCCATTCATAATTCAACAGCTGTCTGTAAGAATGAAGTGTCTCCTGTCTAACTCCCAGGAGACGCTGAAGTCACCTAGGATAGTTGTGGCAGCATTTAGGGCAGGAAGAGGATATTGGGACAGGTGCTGAAATCCCTGGGAAAAATGATGCCGGCCAAGGCATAGCTCCTGCAGGCTATTTTAATCTAGGAATTAAGAAGTGATTGCTCATGCTGGTAGCTTTGTGGGGCTCACATTCAAGCCACATCAGCAGCTGGACTCTGGAGCTCTGAATGTCTCCAGGGAAGGAGGACAGCTCTACATTAACCAGGACCTGAATCAGAGACCTCATTCCCCCATGATTGAAATGTTCCAAGTAATGGGATCTTGAATAAATTAGTTATTCATCACGAAAGAGGTATTATACATAAATACCATACCTCATTGCTATTCTAAGCTGTCCACCAGTCATCTCTTTTAAGGAGAAAAATAGAAGAATTAATGTGATTCTGAACAGTGATCTGCTTAATGATTTCAAGGTTTTTATCTGGAGAGGGTTTCAATAAACTACTTTAAAATAAGTGGAAGGCAAAAAAAAATGTGTGAAGGGCTCATATAATTGCTGAAAGGTTGGTTTTGTGGGGCGAGAAATCAACAAAAAGGGAATGTTGTGGGAAGATTTTTAAGTACTTATTCAAGAAAACTAAATAGAAAATCAATCAGGAAAATAAAAAATTCATAAATCCAATTGCTTCTAATTGGCTTAGAACATAGTACAGAATTTAAAATGTTTGCCTGTGAACGGCTCAGTCTCTTGAAATGATGACTTATCATAGGAGAGAATATTTGGGTTACATTTCTCTCTCTATCAAAGACAGCTCATCAAGGCTAAAGCAGGCTTTCAGAGGCTCAGGCTGGAAAAAACTCATCGTGGCTATTTATGGAGAAATGCCTACTAAAGATTCACTTAAGTCAGGGAAGAACATATTTTCATTTCAGGTCTTTAAACAGTTATCACGTTCCTACTAGGCACACAGCACTAGACTGGGCCCCATGGGAGAGACAAAAATATTGAACTAGCATTCTTGAGAATTTGCAATTTTTGAAGGGGAAATGGATGAAAGGCTAATTAACTAAGGACAAGATTAATGCGATGTGTGCTTAGTAACAGAGATGTCACCACACAGCGTGAGAAGAGAGAGGGCAGAGGCGATTCCTGGTGAAGGAGAATTGCAAAGTTTTCTTGAAGGAAGTGGAATCTACTTCAAGGGGCATGAAGAAATTGCACATTGGGGAAAAATGCTTTGACTACATGTCCAAGCAGAAATATGAACTAGGCTTGAAGAATGTAGGCAATTTTGTCACTTAACAAAATTGGTACATGGTGAAAGTCTAAAGAAATGCCATCGATCTTCAGCCTCGATCTCTCCGGCTCTAACTTTTGTACACATTCATACTTGGTACACTTCCCTCCTCGTTTTGCTTGTCAGAACAAAATTATCCCAGTAGGTGCTAGAGAGATGGCTCTGTGGTTAAGAATGTATGCTGCTCTTGCAGAGGACCTGAGTTCCTGTCCTAGCACCCATCTCTGGTAGCTCACAACTACCTGTAATTCCAGCTCCAGGGGTTCCAATGTCTCTGACCTCTGCAGGCACCTGCACTCAATTGCACATGCCCCCAACATAGACATGTAGACATACACATAATTAAAAATAAGAAATAAACCTTAAAGAAATATCCCAGGAGCTGGAGATATGGTTCAGTGGTTAAGAGCACTGGCTACTCTTGCAGAGGACCCAGGTTCAATTTGTAACTACAGTTCCAGGGAAATCCAGTACCCTCTTCTGACCTCCACAGTCATTGCACAACATGGGTACACTTACACATATGCAGGCAATACACTCATACGCATAAAATAAAAATAATTTTTTAAAATTCCAGTAAATATCCATCTCCTCAAGTGTTACTGATTCAGTAAGGTTATGCTCCAAATGAGTATGTATTTCAATTTTAAAAAATTGCTTTACTGTGTGCTTGTTTAAAGAATAGAAGAATTTAAGATATAGGAGTGTTCACAATTTCAATAATTAGAACAACTTTAAGAAGCTGCTGGTTTCTTTTGCCTTATCAAGAACATTTTTAATATTCCAGACCTTGCTCAATGTTTGTTTTGATAATGGAGACACAGGAAAAGAATCACATCATTTCCTAAGGTGCATGCTTTTTCCCCTGGAAAGGCTTCAGGCACCTGAGTGATGACTGCATTTTCAGGCCAGAAGACTTATCAAAGACCACCCTCTGGGCATTATCTTACCATGTACTACAGACTGAAAGTCCCAGATTTTCATTCCAGCTCTGCCTTTCAGAGTACTGACTCTGAGCCAAGCTACCCTGTTTCTCAGAAGCTAGATCTTCGTGTGTACAAACTGGAAGTGATTGCTTATCTGCAGGTCCAGAGTGTGGCACAAAAATCCCTTCAGATCATGACAGGAGGTGGCAGGTAATGCCAACTACATGCAAGGTCTTCCTAGACACAGATGCAGTAGAAGTGATTTGTCAGAAGTGCCCATTGCAGCTGCAAGGATAGGTCATGGGGGCCTTCTGTCTCTAGCTCAGAGGAGTTCTCTCTTCCCTTGCCCTCGCCAACCCCACACGTCTCTCCCTAGCCAATTCCTGCAGGCTGAACTGGTCGCCACTCAGTTCTTAGGGGAAGATTGCTTCTTCCAGAAGACCGTGCCTCATACAGACCAGCCTAGGTCTCACATCTTCCCATTCTCATGGCAACTTCTAATTTACCAACATTCAATGCTCTTACTTCTTAGAATATTTGCAAAGGTAAGTACCAAATCAACAGGGTTCACAGCCTGGCCTGTGGTAGATGACCTCAAATATTCTTGAGTGAATTAATAAAGGGAAAAGAACAGTAAAGGGAGAGAGGGGAGGAAGGAGGGGGGAAAGACTGTGTTTAAATTCATTGCACTGCAACCAAGTAGACCATCCAGAGGAGTGAAGGATGGTGTGTTCAGACTAACTTGGCAGCTGCTGAGAATCAGAGGTAGCTCCCATTAATATGCTATGATATTTTTGAAAGAACAAAAAGGCAGCACCAGGCTCGCTCCTTCTTATATATGTCAGCTTTGCTTTCAGCACGATTCTTGCTAATGTTTAAATGCCAACATCACGACCCTGGGGCCTCATGAACTTCACACCATAAATTCCCACAGACTGACATTCTTCTGTGGCTCAAGAGAGAGCCTCATAAGATCCTTCACCTGCTTCGCAAACTGACCGTCTTTTACTAAGTAGGGTAGATGAATATTTTAAAATAGTCTTTCAGGAAAATCTAATAGAATATTCCATCATAAGACATTCTGCTTCTCTTTGCAATTCAAAATATTTGATGGAGTCTGGGAATGGGGAATTTGCAGGGTTCTCTTCATTTTTATCATGACTGCAGATCAGAAGTCCTGGAAAGGGGGTGGGGTGAGGTTACAGAGCGGTGAGGCTGCAGTGATAGGAGCTCAGCAGGGAGATTTAAGCTCAGTTCAGTGCAAGGATTGTCTATGAAGCATTTAGTGGGTTGAGCAGTTCAAAATAATGCCAAGCCTCAGATCCTGTGCTAATAATTAAAATATGTTAGGTAAGTATGATGCCAGATAATACATGTCTCTTAGTATCATCTCTGCAGCTGATACTATCCTTCTGTTACCCTAGTTCCAACCAGACACAGTTATCGATTTAAAACGCATAAAAACAAACATACAAAAAACACCAGGCCCAAAGACTCATCATCAAGTGGTGAAGCCAAGAACGCAACTGAACAACCGTCTCCAGGCCTTAAGCACTGAGTCAGATGCAGGGGTGGCAATGGACGGAAGAGTGAAGTGGGAAGCTAATCCCAATCCTTGAGAAGCTTGTAGCCTTGGGCACCTGGTAGGAGGAACTCACAGTGATCTTTTTTATACTTCCCGATAGTTATAAATCTTCTTTTTGCTTTGTTTTGTTTTGTTTTCTTCTTTTGGCCTTTTTTTGAGATAGCATCTCCTTGTAACCCCAACTAACCTGAAGCTCACTATGTAGACCAGGCTAGCCTTGATCTCAGAGAGATCTACCTGCCTCTGTCAGCCAAGGACTGAGATTAAAGGCATGCCATCATGCCTGGCATAAACCTTCCTTTTAGAACTAGAGAGAAGTCTGTTGTGCTGTCGACCTGTCTTTCCTATAACCCTCTCCTGCCTATCTGATTCTGATGTTGTGACCAAAGCTGAATGGAATACAAATACAGAGGAAGGAAAGCATTTTCTAGGCAAAAGAAGCAGCTTTTCAGGGATGTCTGATGAAAGAATGCCTGGGAAATGAGAAGGTTGTGATTCAAAAAGAGAGATACAGATAGATGGAGAGAGAAGGAACAAAGGGATAAGAGAGCAAGGCTGGACTTTTAAAATGCTGTCTAGCCCTGCAGCCCAATCGTTCAGCAAGCTATAGGCCTTTTCCTTTAAGTATTTATTCAGCATTTGTTTAAATGAAAGTCTGAGATCTGCTTGGGAAAAGGGCAGGAGGATGTCTGTGCTATTGTTTTCTACAGTCCTGATTAACTCTGGTCTCCAACTTCATGGACAGTTCAGCAAGGCAAGGGCTTACCTACAGTAAAGGAGATCTATCCATTGAACACCTTGCCTCTCCACCAACCTCACATCTCATACTGCCATCTTCTTTGTTTCTTCCGTTATAACCCAAGGGGATTATTCCTGACCCACTTCCAAGTGCCTTAAGCTTTCTAAACACATGAGGCAATCTCAGAGAAACAAAGCTTTGAGGGTCAACATTTGGTGCCTAGCTGTAGTTAGAAGTTTCTTATAGAAGATGTTCCAATGAATTTGCTCCAAGCCTATCTTTCATCTTTAAGATAAGGAGAGGTACATTGAAGAGGTCAATTAACGACCACACAAGCATTGGTCTAAGGGTTCTGGGAGACAATGGAAGTTTTAAATGGAAGTAATATAGTTTGTGTTCTACAGAGGCTATTGTGGACAGGACCCTGCACTGGCTGTGACTGCAAGGTTAACAGCACTGAGGGTGAGCAATATTAGACCCTCACCAGAGGCATGATGCTGGTGCTTCTTCTTTTAGTAGTAATCATCACCACAGTCACTTTTGCCACCCTAATTCAGACAGCCCATTTACAAAATGAAATCCTTCCTTAAGAATGCCAAGATAAAAATCAGCCAGGGTGGAGTCTTTTGGAGCTCAGAGTCTATGAAGCCAGCCATACCTCCTCTATTCCAGAATATTCTGTAGTAACTCAGTCATTTCCTGTTTCAACTTCTCCATTTTTATACCTGCTGACTTTACTCTGCCTTTCTGTGCCTCACAGCCTTTTCACTGCCTCTTCCTGAATATCACTGTCCTTGCTTGTGATTGTCGCTCAATAAATGATGGTCATCCCCCATGAAAGAAAAAGTCTGAAAAGTTGAAATAGATACCATCTAGTAGGGTCTGTTTTTCGTTATGATGAGTACGAGCAATAATTAATATCAAAGTCATAGGTTGATCTTGACTGGGGGATCCACTGTAATACCTAGCAAGAGGCACAGAGGAATGTCACACAGTGATAGTTGAATTAAGAGTTCTTTAATAATTACCAGTGCTCAAAAGGGGGATAACACCTAAAAGAGCTCTCAACCCCTAGGAGAAGCAGGGCAGGCATCATAAAGCTTAAAGCCATAATTACATCATGCCAGGGGCAAAGCCAAATCCCATAGTTAGATCAGATCCCATAGTTACACCAGACCAGGGGCAGGTCAGTTAACAAAAAGTTTCAGGTAGGAAAAAAAAACAGTTTCTCAGAATTGCAGAAGCAGTGGGCTCCATGGAGATGCTGGGAGAGGACATGCTACCCTGGCTAATTGTAAGTTTTCCAGTAATGCAGAAACAATGTACCCCCTGAGGCTGCAGGTGTAGCCTTCATGGGACTAGTTCTGCCTGGCTGACTGCAGTTAGAGTGGGGAGTAGAGGGGACTGAGCAGAAACACAGGGTAAAGCAAAAGTCAGCTAGAATAAAATGCAGTCAGTTTTGCCATTTCACCATTACTGGCTAGAGTGACACCTATGGCAGATGTGGGGGGTGGGGGAGGGCTGTGTAGGAAAGTATAATAGACTACTCCCCAATACAACGTCCCGATAAGTCTTTGTCCAGGCTCTAGAACTAAAAAGAAATATAAGAAATTTCCCAGCCTCTGTTAAATAAGAAATCTGATTTCTGTCCACCCAGAAGGATCATACTCTTTCCCAGCTCTTGTCATTTTCTTCCAGAGATTTCCACCACTTAGTATGGCCTTCTGTCTCTTGACCTATTTAAGCAGAATCTATCAGTATTGGATTATCCAACTTAACTTCCAAGACCTTCATGAAACTTCTCTTGATTATTTCAACCCCAGCCAGACTAGTTAGGGCAGTGCTAAGCATTAAGGCACTCGGATCTCAGAGTCCAAATGCTTCACTGCTGACAGAGCCAAACGCCTGTCTGTCTCTAACCTGCTTACATCATTCTTCTGATCACACAGTCTGACATAATCACCCTTTGCCTCTCCTCTTGCTACTTCCTGTCCTAAAAGCTACTTAGCCTTCAGCTTTCACATCAAATGAACCTTTCATCTCTTCTTTTGCTCCTCTCAACAGCCTAATCTTACTAGCTAGCCTTTCTCACACTACATGATTTCCATCTGGCAGGCTTCTTCCAAAAACACTGGGCAGTGATGCCTGCAGTTGGGTGTCTAATGCTCATCTCCCTCATTCCCTAGAATGCAAGCTGCTGCTGTTTAAAGATCAAATATTTCCTGGGTGCTTCTGTATGTTGTGTGTTGACCACTGGTGAGACAGTAGTCACCCAAACATTTGATCTTCATGAATTCTGTATAAAGCTACACAATTGAGAATTGAGAATGAGTTCCTGGGGCCTATGGAAATTCTCATGGGCTGCAAGTACCTCTTAAAAAATGAAATAGAACTGGATATCCCCCCTCTAAATTGAAGTGAAAAGGTGATGAGATTTCTACAGTTAAACAAACTGATAGAAATAGCTCGTGTTCATAACAAAGGAAAAGGAAATGCCACATTCTTTATGAAAGGCCTCAGGTTTGGGGGACACTGAGGCAGACTGTCCTTTTAGATGAGATAAGACTTAATAAGAAGATTCATCACTGCCACAGACAAGCAGACAGCAGCATGGCAGGGACTCTGAGGAGAGTTCAGGAAAATCATTAGTAAGAAATTGTCTAAATAATATATTATATGAACTTAAGTTTTATATCTGGAAAGTTCAATCCTTTGAACTCTCAAAGAAATATGCCAATCATTGTACTCTTTGGTTATACTTTCCTGTTGGGTATTTACGACCATGCAAATAGCCTAAATAAACCAATTTGTTTTTACTTTTAAGGTCAGTTGAGGATCTGGTCCCCAGGGATCACATGGGCTTGGGAGGAGCCCTGTCTCTTTAGGGCTTTCTTATACCAGTTCTGTCTATGTGAGGATAAGTCAAAGGTTCAGACTAAGGAGATAATATGAGACCTCCACAATGGGAGTTTAAATTTTAACATTATTTTAACCTGTTTCTAAGTGGGATTATTTTGAGTACTATTTAGGTTTTATTTATTGTTAACCTACAGTGTTAATGTTTTCTTTTTGTCTTTCCTTCACCTCTAATTTATGTTATGCTAATAACTTAGACAAGGGGAATTTTGCTGAGTTCATAAGTAAAGACATCTTCCTCTGTAAGAAACATTAAATACTAGTCTTATCTTTCAAAACCTGTAAAATTTAGAATTGGTGTTTGATAAGAAATTCTAATCTTCTAATTTCACCACAGCTTGTAAGGCTTTTGTTTAAGAGAAGGGTCTTGGTCCTGCATCCCTGAACCTGATGGTCTAAGGCAGCTGAGCTCTTCTCTAACTGAATTCCTTTAAACACCCTTATGCAAAAGTAAGATCTGCCCTGCCAAGTTACTTTGCTTTGTCCACGTGTTCTTTGTGAGGTGTTGATAGAGTTTTATTAACACCCTTCAGTTATTTTACTCTTAAAAGAGAAAAATATACTACCTCAAATCTACAGGGCAAACTTAACCCTTTCTTTTAGGTCACTAAGCCTTTTACATATTAAATAGCTAGAGCTATGAACTTTCTGCCTTCTCTTACTCTTTGGTGCACTTAGATTCCATGTAATTGTGTTATATGTGTTCACGATAGTTGTTCATGTATTGTTTATGTTGAAAATTGATGAATTGTGGCCACTTTAGTTTTTTCTTCCATTCTCATTTTTTTATTGTGCACAAGAATTATTGGCATTATTTTTGGCATGCCTAATCAAAACATACATGTACGAATTTATAAATATTTTTATGATACAGTCAAGGTCTTATAAACAGGTATCCTAATTATTTTAAAATCTATAAAACAGTGTGTTGAGGTCTATTAAGTGTTTCATAAAACTTTCAAATGCTAATTGATTATACAAAACAGATTCTAAACCAGTTGTGTAAAATCCTATTTGTTAAATACCATTTTTGGTTTTAGTTTACTTTCCAGGTGTTTTAAGGTATCGATTTTGTTTGTCTGCTTCAATGATGTTTTGGTTTAAAAATGAAAAACCATATTCTTAACTCAGTAATTACAAAATCTTAGTTACTAGAATCTATCTTATATATAATTAGAGATATGTATACACAGTCAACATGGGTTTATGTTTCTTTAAATTAACTTATTTAGTATCATATTGGCTTATAAGTAAAGTGTCATACAAACTAAAATGGTTAAATTAACACAAAAATATTTTTTTCAGGTCAAAACGTTATCTCTTTAATCCTCAAATATACTAATTAATTTTAAGTACCTCTCTCCATATATATGTATATATATGAGGTAAAATATTAATTGCTTGATAAATTCTCACAACAAATAGTAAATTTGTTTGTGGATGTTATTAAGGAAGTTTATTGATGATCTGAGCAGGATTATAGCCCAGTTTTCCTTAAGCGATTATGCTGGAGGTTGCAAACTCCAATTTGATAATGTTTTCCTCTGTACCAGTTGTTTCTCTCTATCTAGTGTTTATACTCCTTCAAAACCTAAAGCAAAGTTTTGGTAGTCTGCTCTCTGAACTACATGGAGTAAAAGAGATTATTAACGGTTTTGTGTTTTCTATAAGATTTATCTGGGAACTTATAAAGCACAGTGTAAACGGGTAATATTAACTCATTATCTTATATGTGTAATTTGGATTCCACGTTCTTTTAATAAGATGATGTGGCACAGCACTATTCTGAGCCAAATAACTGCTATCTTAATGACTTCAGCTGTGCCTACTTGCTAAAGACCATCACAGTTGGCCTTGTTGACTGTTGTGTTCCTTCATTAAAGGAGGGATAAGCAGGGTCATTGGACCCTCACTGGAGTATCCAGCCATTCTTCCCAGCCAACTGTATGTAATTTTGCACTAATCACACATGGTCTTCTGGATTTGGGAAGGACTAAAGTATATAATCTGGGGAAGGCTAGGAAGAGAAGGTTTTATCCATGCTGGGCAAAGGCTTTCCAGCATAAATGCTCTCAGGTCACTCATAGACCTCAGTAACCCCTCAGTCATCTCTATAAGTAAACTTAGTAAATTCACTGCTTCCCTAGGGTGAACTTTAATGTAATCAAACATTGGTTTGACATTAGAACCTTAGAAATGGATAAATATTGTTTAATATCCCCAGGAAGAGAATTCTCACAACAGATGGAAAATTTATTAATGTTATTCTGTATCATGGTTATTAAGCAAGAAAATGGGAAGGTAAAAGAAGATGTTAGAAGGATATGGGATTGGAGATATTTTATTAAGAAGGATTTATGTATGAACATTATGATGGCTGGATATTTCCAGAATAACAAAAAAGAGAGAGAGAATGTCTATGCAAGTGATAAATGTCTCTATAGGTTTGTTATAATATATAAAGGAAGGAAGAGGTTATCAAGAAAAAGAGAAAGGTTTAGGCATCCAAGAGGGACCCAAAGTTAAGTCATCATAGATAAGCTGTGTCTAGTGCTTAAGTAAGGAATCAGGTCTGATTGGGTTGTGTATGTAAATTGGATGAGAAAGTAAGAACCAATCAGGAGAAAGTCTATCAAACCAGGGAGAGTTCTCTATTATATCCATGACTCCATTCTGCTCCCTCCCTTGATGTTATAGTGGATGGCTCGGAGACTAGATGAGAAAGTGGGCCTGTGGCTGTCTTAAGGCCTGGAGTGCAGGGTGAAGCAGTTTATACCCCACTGTTCTTATCAGGGACCTACAGCTGAGTTTCTGTGTTCAGGCCCTGACCACTGAACGTTTCTGACCTGTGGCCCTCAGCACAGAAAGATAACTTACCAGGACTAGCTGGGACCCTTTTTCTGCTTCTAATTTCATTCTATGTACTTTCTACCTCTCTCACCCCCTAGCTGGCAATTTCCTCTCAGAGAAAAAGCTGTGCTTTTTATGGTCTCCAATGCCCTCTAACATCTGATCTCCTATTTGGAGGAATCATACTTGCTTCTCTGTTAACAGTGACCTGCTATGCTGTTCTGTCCCCCTCACCCAGGTAACTGCTCTTCATTCTTCACAGCTCAGTTCCAGATCTCCTTCCAGAAGCCATCCTTCACTAATTTCCCCTACTTTATCTTCCAGGGTGGAGTGTCTTCCTCCTCCCCACAAGAGCTTCTCAACACACTCAACAACCTAGCAACACTCAAAATACTGATCCTATCATGTTACAGTGATTTGCCTACACCCAACGGTTCTACCAGCTTTCTGGGACAGATGTATCTTACAGACATCTTTCCAAGGATGCATTTGACATCCGTATTAGTTTTCTATAGCTGGCATAACAAAGAATAACAACTGAAATGAATTTCAGCAGTTATGAAGCCCTGGAGGTTAAAATGAGGGTTTCAGTAGGGTTATTTACCTGCTAAAGGCTCTAAGGAGGGTCCTTCCTTCTTCTAACTTCTGGTTGCTCCTGGTTTCTTGGCTAGTGACCGCACAGTTCTGATCTTTTCCTCATTTCCTTTATGTCTCTTCTGTCCTTTACAAGGATACTTGTCATTGGACTTAAGGACCCCTGGTCAATCCAGGATGATCTCATCTCAGAATGTTAATGGGGTTCAGGGTCTGGGCTGAGTATTCTCAGGTTTATATCCAAAGAACTGAAATAAAGGCTCACACAGACTGCAAAGTAACAAAGAAATTTGAGTCAAAGTGAAATGAAAGTACCGATTAGAAAGAAATACACTGTCAAGGAGCGACAGAGGACCACGTAAATGAAAGTATTCATGGAACCCAATTATTGTTTGAGAGAAGGAGGAATTTGTTTTCTAAGGAGTGTAGCACAATTGGTTCTCTGTTTTGATTGACAGGTTTGGTTTATGTAAGACATGGCTCACTGTGCTTGGCCCTTCCCATGATACATTTGGTGTTAATCACATTAATTATATACATGCCTAATTATGCTTAAGCATAAGATGGGAAATAGGGGAGTCTTACTAAAAGTTCACTCAGAGGACACAGTTTGTCTTACTGGCATGCACCCAAAACTGGTTCAGCCTGGATTGACCCACTGCCCATAGTCCCAGCTGTGTTCCCACATATGTCTGAATGGAAATGGGGCATTGAGAGGTTGCTAAGGGATTAACTTATTTCCATTGTTTAAAGCAAGTATACATGCAGCCAGATGTAGGTAAATGTCCTAGGTTGTCAGCTTCATTGTTAGGAGGAGGGATTGTATGCTAAGATATTCTCTATGCTTGCCTGCCTAAAATATGCTTAATTAATTATATCTTATAAGATTCTTTAAAAAAATAAATGTCACAAGCATCTCAGGTTCTAGAAGTTAGAAGATAGATATATTTTGACAGGGTCCACTACCCAACTGTGCAGATTAAGTTGTGCCCTGCTCTGAGTTACTGTCTTGCACGAAGTTGTATGAAACAGTGACTTTCAGACCATGCCTTGCCCTGGGTGACTCCATTTTACAAAGTGTCATTTGGCTCCATGTTGAGGCAGACTGACTGCATCTCATCTGCACATGTAGACACCATCTGTGCAGCACCAACCATAAGGAACTGGTAACTGATAGCTTTTTCCTACAAGTGAAAGGATACTATTTATAAACTTAATAAAGCAGATCAGGAACACAGGGGCACATGGGCATATTAAAATGACATCATACTTTTATCTTGGGGGCAACCAACAGCTACGTAATTGGACTTAAGGCCCACTCAATGGGAGGAGACACATGTGTGGTACTATAAACATACCCAAATACACATGACTGAAAAGATCATAGATCTTAGAGAAAACCCCAAGGCTGTCAGATCTCTAGACAAATGTAATTTCTTATTATGTACAAAATATGGATTCTTTATTTACTGACAAGTATCCCAGTCACCATTCATCAAAGAAGCTTCTTTTGCAATAGACAAAGATTATTACAACTCCACAACTGGTCATACACAGAGATTGTCTGTGACTATCCCAAGCCCAAATGGCACATCTATGATGCAACGTCTACACCTAAGGCTCATGGAACATAGAACAAGGGGCAAAGAGAACACTAATACATCTCTCACTTCTCATAAATGAAGGTCCCTCATACAACAGAGGGCTGGGAACATAAAAGGTCACATATGGCCAAAGTATAGAGAGTAAGTGTCTGCAGAGTGTGGGTCTTTGGACAGGACTCCTATATTAAACTCCACCTACTCAGGGCTAAGCGACCATTGCAGAAGAGAGGGTGGAAAGATTGTAAGAATGAGGGGAGGAGGTGCATGACCATATGGAAATAGAGTTCTACAGGCTCCTGGGATCAACTGACAATGGTGTTATTATGCACAAGACCTATGCAAACTCAAGAAGACAAAACTCCAGCACAGAACTAGGGAAATGGGTAACAGGCTCCAATCTTAGTCAAAGATAATTGACAGCTGATTATCACTGGATGAGGAAGAGCTGATCTTCTTAAAGGGAGAGACTCTAGATAAGCTGACTATACCTCAGTGGATGAACTTGCACTGAGGGACATATAGGGTCACCTACTTGACTCAATAGGCCTTAAAACAAATGACAGACTATAGGAATTCCAGTGGGGAGGCTATGGGAGGTGCCAATGGGGAAGGGGGTATAAAGATGATTAAGATGTTTTGCATGAAATACACAAAAATTCAATAAAAAATTTACAGTAACAAGCAAATGAACAAAAAAGTTCACAAATCAAGCCTGTGAACTTACCAAACATACCAAACCAAGGAAGTATGCAACTGCCTCACCTAGACTCTCATGAAAGAAAAGACACCAAATGCTGAAATAGTGTCCCAGTGGCCTGTCATCTGACCACCCTGTGTATGGTGAAAGGATTGATGGGCACAGAATTCCTGATTTCTCCAAGGCTTCAGCTCAGTAGTTCCCACTACCTGACACAGCTCACTTGAATATCCATCCATCCACCCATCCATCCATCCACCCATCCATTTCTTGTCCTGAGCCTCCCCTTGATGGTCCTAAGCCTCAGTAGTGGACCTCAGCATCTGATACCTACACTTCTAGCAGCACTCCAACTGACTTAATATCCAATCACTTGCAGTGACTTTCTTCACATCAGCTAGCACCCTGCCTCTGCCTTTAGTAAGTCTTTGAATTCCATAGCCTCTTAAACCTTTAAAATTGCAATTCTATAGTGTGTGTGTGTTACTGTGTGATCTGAGAGTTAATATTTAGAATTAAGATTGAAATAAAAGAAACTATGATTGTCCACAGCCATGCTAAAAAGGAAAATTGGGATTATATGGTAATTTTAGCCAATGAAAACAGCTTGTGAATTTGTTAGTCAATGAATCTGACATTGTGGAAAGACATGAACGTGTCCTTTTCTAACACAGAGCATTCATGACATCAACCCAATACACTCTCCAATTGCAGGGACACTCCAGGCATCAACTCCACAGGAAAGCCATGTTAGACTGGATGACCTGATAGTTCAATAATATGGTGAGTCATTGAGGATTAGTCACCCTGTCACTGGAAAATGATTGGGACAACCCATGGCCAAATTCATTCTCTTTTATTTTCACTTCCTTATACTTGCATGACTCACTTTCTCTGAGTTTCTTTCAATGTAAATTTTTGAAATCCCTTTAAGCCTCTCATCTGTTGAGGTTTCTAGGGAAGACAACTAATAGATTTCCTGTTCCCCCTGGGTCAACCTTCCTGATAGGGAAGACATTACTACTTGTCATGATGAGCAATAAAGAAAAGTGCAGGCTTCAGAAAGGAAGCAAGGTCAGGCTCTCTCAGGTTCAATTTCCTGGGCTTGTAAGGCAGGTTGCACTCTCGTGTCTAAGAGTTTTTAATACCAGCTTCTCTGCGAGTCTCTGCATGTAGGCTGAAATCATGAAGGCTAGTTTTGTGGCTGCCTTGGGCCTTAACTGAGGTATGCAGTTAGAAGAAGTTTCAGAAAGGGGAAGAAGGGAGGACAGTCCACGGGTGTTACAGGTGTCCTGGGGCCCTCCAGGCAGGGGTTTTGAGTTGGCATGGAGTCATGACACAGACTCCAGGAGTCAGGTGAGGAGCAGGCAGTGCGAGCAGCTGCAGACTCATTTATTGCGGATATGGGGCTCCCTTATATCCCTCCTCCCAGTGCCCCATTGGTCCATTGATAGGTCGTGTCTGCTCTTCATTGGCTCTCTGTATCAGGCCATTTTAGCATCAGCTGTCTCTATGTCTTTTGGCAGAACACAGTTTGCCTCAGCCGGATGTTTTTGGCACATTTGCAGTGCACGCTGGTTGTTCAGGCCACACTTCCTCCTACATATCCACCCTTTTTCTTTTTGTGAAGCTCTAGTGGGAGCCAAGATTCTTTGCCTTGTCATTGTTGGCCCCACCGCAGGGGGTCCCCAGTATTATAGACCATGCCTGTCTTAGGTTGGCTTGGTTAGCAAGCTCTTACCCGTCATTGACTACTGGCCCTCAAAGGGCAACCTTCCTGGGTGTGAGCCCACCAGGGTGATTGGGGAAGGCAATTATACAGAGGCCTCATGGATTTCCCCATGAGCCAGGCCTATAGGACTTCGCAAGGTGGATCGCAGCTTGTGTGTTGAAGTGCCAAGAGGTCCTGGAGTGTGGCTCTGTTGATGCGTTTTTGCCATCGGGCGTGCTGAAAGAGACACTTGATAAGGATGAGTAGGACCAAAGGAATTAGGCTAGCTATGATGACCAAGAGAATGGGGA
This sequence comes from Nannospalax galili, assembly GCF_000622305.1. Lineage (NCBI taxonomy): Eukaryota > Metazoa > Chordata > Mammalia > Rodentia > Spalacidae > Nannospalax > Nannospalax galili. Next base: position 1,483,720 of record NW_008345226.1, read on the forward strand.
CAAATGAGGCAGGCAGGATGACACCTGAGGAGACCTCGCACTTACTAGCAAGGAAAAGAACAGGCATCCAGAGGTCAGGGTCCTACATGTTCTTGGGGTGACCCATGGTGTGAGGATGGTAGCCTTGTTCCAGAAAGCATCTAGGTCATTAGTTTTAACTTTAAGACCTTGGGTGACAAGGAAGGATTTTAATGCCCTGATTTGAGGTTCCCTACAGCTTGGGGGCAGATTACCCATGTTAATTCTAAGACAAACAAAGAGAATGTGTCGGACTCAGATGTCTTGTGCTCAGTGGGGGACTTCCGTGGTTTGTTAGGCCGTATGCCCACATGGTGTCTCCGGATGGGGAGCGGCGGTCGGGGCCGCTCCTGGGTTCCACCTCCTAGGGGGTCAGCCTTTATGTGGAGGCACCGGGAGAACCAAAACCAAAATGTATACCTCCCTAATTGACAGACAGGATGAGGGAAAAGGGAAGGTGGGGGTTCTCATGCTCACCCATGGGAGAACCGAAGGCACATGTAACACATAGGGGCCGACTTACTGAAACTTCAGGCAGGGGGTGTCTTGCAACACCAAAGAGGAGAGGCACCCAGGCGGGTCACGGGTGGAGAAAGCGAAACTAAGGCTGGTCTCAGGAGCGGTTGATGCACAGCTGGCAGAAAAGTGCAAAGAACATGGTCCAGAAGAGAAAACTGGCTACCACAATGATGGCCAGAACCCAAGGAAGGTCAATGCCCATGCCAGCATGGGGAAACCCCATTGGGTGCCAGATGTTGCAGGGGTCCTTGGGCCCTCCAGGCGAGGATAGAGTCAGAGCGGAGTCTGTGCGTGGAGTCATGACACAGACATTTTCAAGTCAGCTGTCTCTATGTCTTTTGGCAGAACACAGGTTTGCCTCAGCTGGAGGCTTTTTGCGTGTTTGGACACGCACTGGTTGTTCAGGCCACACTTCCTCCTACACATGGGTCCTGAACAGGTGTACGAGGGCAGAAGATGTTGAGAATCTAGAGGAAGAGGGAGTTGTCTTCCCTATAGGGAGGGAGGAACTGGCTTGGGAGTGGAAGTGTGGGATCTCTAGTACAAAACAGGTAGAGTGGCTGAATGCACCCACAGTTGTACAGGGGCCAGTCTGCAGCCAATTGTTGGCACAGAGTCTGAAAAGAGCATAGAGGAGAAGTAGGAGTTTAACTTATTAACTATCAATTGACTTTTAAAGGGCTGGTAGGAGTATAGCTCAATGGTTGAGCCTTTGCCTAACCAGTACAAGGCCCTGGCTTTGATCCCCAGCACTGCAAAAATGAAACCAATCATTTTGTGGTTTTTTTTTTTTTTTTTTGGTTTTTTTGAGACAAGGTCTCCCTGTAGCCTTGAACTCACAGAGATCTGCCAGCCTCTGTCTCCTGAGTGCTGGGATTAAAGGCATGTGCTACCACGCCCGGCTATTTTGTCTTTTAAGAAAATTGTTCAAAGACTGGAGAGATGGCTCAACAGTTAAGAGCACTGGCTGCTCTTGCAGAGGATTCCCAGCACTGATGGTTTGATTCCCAGCACTGATGTGGCAGCTAACAACTGTCTCTAACTAGTTCCAGGGGATCCAATGCTTTTTTCTGAAGTCTGTGGGTACTGTACAACACAGGTGCACTTACACACATGTAGGCAATACATAAAATTTTCTAAAAAAATTTTTAAAAAAGAAAATTTCTCAAAACACTAAAGAAAGTGAGATGGCAGAAACCAGAAACCAACCAAAGATGCCGCTTCAGCTACCCAGGTGTGGTAGGACAAGACCTGGGACTAAGGCAGCAGCGATGTTAGAGACCCACGTAGGTTCTGGATTTATTACCTGGTATGAGCTTTAAAAAGAGACACATCTCAAATCACTCCAAAGTGAGGTGCCTGGGAGTCAAGATTTTTTAAAAAGCAAAAAAAAAAAAAAAAAAAAAAAAAGAGAGAGAGAGATAAGCTTGCTTTGGGGCATGTTGACTTGCCAAAATGTCGAGAAATTCAAATAGAAATGTCCAGCTGTTTGTTAGGATGCCTCATAGCTGTCCTGTCACTACTGTGGTTTTGTCCTGTTACAGACTGGCCTAATGGGCTGTCTCTCATTGCTCCTGGGAAGACAACCTCCTGTTAACTGCATAAAAGCATTCAAGATAACTTGAATGTGACCTTTCCCTTAATTTATAATATCTACTGTGGAATCTTCCATTATGTTAGTATCCATTTTCCACTCTCTAATAACTGAAAAAGAGGCACAAAGGAAGGTCAGGGCAACGGCATTTATCTATTTGTTCAACAGATAGTTATCAAGCACTGACTTTGTGCCAGGCACTGTGCTAGGCACTGGATATATAAGAATGAACAGAACAAACCTGGTCACTCTTGTGGTGAGGCAGATATCTGACAAATGAGGGTGGCGTACATGTAAAGGAAGTATGAGATTCTTAGGCTATAAAACAGTAAAGGCTGGAGAACCAAAGTATAATATTCATTGTAGCTCATGTCTTGCAGGGACTGATCAGTGAGCTGATCAGAGTTGATCCTAACTTGTGCTAACAGAACTCATAAGGCATTAATAAATATAAACTCACGGTATCTGTTAATTTCCATGTGAAATTAAGAGTATCTGTCACCTAATCCACAGATTGACAGCCTAGAAGTGCTGAGTCATGTGAAGTAAATTCCCAAGACATGAATATATGCAAGCCAGCACACCAATTTGTTAATTTTCTGTGAGGAACAGAGTCTATCTGTCAAGCAGACTTAAGATTGACAGCTTGCCCTCTCTCTGTGTAGGGGGCTCACTAGGAAGCTTAATTATCCTAGTGCTACAAGGTGAGCTTGGAATCAGAGGCAAGAGCAGATAGTTACATGACCTGTAGATTTATGGACCTCAGCATCTGTGTCAGATGCATTCATCCCTGGTGGGGACAGGCTCAATGGGCTTGTCAGGAAAGGGGCAACGTGAGGCCCAGGATGACCCCTTTGTACCCCGTGCTTCAGAGCTTACTAACTCACTTGACTCTTATACTTCTCTGTATAGGATCAATGTGTTTACTGCACAATTTTATAAAATCAACTTTGTGTTGCTTTTAATAGTTTAACCCTATTATGAAGGTTCTTGTGGCACCAATTGTTGTCTTTAGGCCTCCCCAGATCTATAAGCTCCTTTGAAAACTTAAGTGTTGTGGTTCCCTAAACCTCACATGGGTTTACTCTCCCATGCAGTGGTGTGGGGAGGTAGGGCCCAATTGGAGGTGTTAAGTCGTGAGGGTGTGGTTCCCATGAATGGAGACATGCTATTCCAGTAGGAATAGGTTAGTTATTGCAAGAATGGGCTCCTGGGGGCAGAAGAGGTGGCTCAGTAGTTAATAGCACTGGCTGCTCTTGAAAAAGACTGGTGTTGAGTTCTCAGCACCCACATAGCCACTAACAACTGTCTGTAACTCCAGTTCCAGGGGATCTGATTCTCTTCTGGACTCTGCAAGCATTGCATGCACATGGTACACTTAAATACAGATAGGCCAAATAGTAATACACATGTAAAAAAGAATGGATTTCTGATAAAAATCTGTGCTCGCTCTCTCCAACCCACAGGTCTCCCTCTCTGGGGGAAATCCATCTCGCCCTCCGCACCTTGATTCCCCAGCCTCATTCACCCTCCCATCTCCCCCAACAGTTTCTCTTCCTAGCCTGGGTCCTGTCACATTCCTTGCCATGGCACCTCAGACACCAGGGGAACCATCACTGCTAAATGATCCTTTGCATCCAGACCAATTCAGTTCATTCTCGGGTCTCCAGGGGTGTTCTGGGCCGGGCCCCGCCCTCACCTCCCTGTGCTTCCCTGGGTCTACACAACCCCCCAGCCTCTTTCCTGGACCTCAGGGCTGACCTCTGGGCTTCCTGGTTCTTTGCATCCAGACCAACCTAGCTCCTCAGTGCAATCACCAGGAGACCTTGGGGCTGCTTCCTACCCCTGTCTGCCTTTGTGTCTCTGGGTGGCATGGCCACCAGCTGCCCTAGACCAGCATTTTTCCTGGGCCCAGCTCCCAGGCCAGTTCAACCCCCAAATTCCTGAGGCTGAAATCTTTCCTGGAGGGATCCAGACCTTAGAAGAAAGCCTGAGAGCATCAGATCCTCATCTGACTTGGGCCTCTGTGGGAACTCCTGAAGACAAAAACAATCTGGCCACTCCAATATAAAACCAAAAGAGAACCGGAAGCTTAGAGGAACCAGCTTTTCATGCCCAAAAAGTAAACCACAAAGACACATAAAGTTCACAAAAAGAAGCAGACCTAAACTTGAAGGCTTGAGTCTCACACAAGAATCAGAAACTACAAAGAAATTCACATGTAAAAATCACAGAGAAAAAAGAATAACATGAAAAACCAAAATAACATATCTCCACCAAATATCAATAGTCCTCTAGAAGAGTAGAATGAGAACCCCCTAGAGATAATGCAGGACATGGAACTCAAAAGAACAATTATAAACATGATAAAAGAATTCAGTGAATTTAAAGAACACAGAAAGAAAGAAAGAAATCAAAGAACTGAAGGAAGATAGGGATAAACTTCTAATTGAATTCAGAAAAGAGCTAGAAATATTGAAGGCTGAAATGAAGAAGGAAGTGAAACACTCAGTAAGCCAATTAGAAATGACAGGTGAAAGCTCACCAATAGGATGAACAAAATGGAAAACAGAGTATCAAGACTGGAAGATAAAGTAGATAAACTAGACCACTCAAGGAAAGATTATGAAAAATTTAAGAAATCACAAGAATGGAATATGCAGGAATTGTATGACACCATAAAAAAACAAAACTTACAAATCATAGGCATACAGGAAGGAGAAGAATATCAAGATAATGGTATGGAACAGATCTTCAACAGAATTATAGAGAGAAATTTTCCTAAATTAAAGAAAGACATGTCCATACAAATACAAGAAGCATATAGAACACCAAACAGACAGGACCAGAAAAGAAACTCTCCATGGCACATCATAGTAAAAACACTAAATGTACAAAACAAAGAGACAATACTGAAAGCTGCAAAACAGAAACAACGAGTCACATATAAAGGAAAGCCCATGAGGAGTACAGCTGACTTTTCAGTGCAAACTATGAAAGCCAGAAGAGGCTGGACCAAAGCATTTCCAGTTTTAAATGACCACAGATGCAAACCCAGATTACTATACCCAGCCAAATTATCTATTATAGTTGAAGGGGAAAGAAAAATCTTCCATGACACAAATAGGCTGAAGGAATACATATCCACAAAACCAGTGCTTCAGAGAGTTCTGGAAGCAATACAAAGACCTGAAGAAACGAATGACTATACCCAAGGGGTTACGGAAAGAAATTCAAAGAAGGTATAACTGTGGAAAAGTACAGCTCCATCAAGAATGTAAACAGAAATAAAAATGACAAGATTCAATACTTATCTTTCATTAATAACTTTAAATATTAATGGACTGAACTCCCCA
>NW_008345226.1:1489222-1489537 GCF_000622305.1 Nannospalax galili
GTTGAATGGGTTAAGAAACAAAACCTGTCTTTTTGTTGTCTGCAAGAAACCCATCTCACTTTCAAGGTCAGATACTATCTTAAAGTGAAAGGATGGAAAAAATATACCAAGCAAATGGTATTAGGAAAAAAGCAGGTGAAGCAATTCTAATATCTGACAAAATAGACTTTAAAACTAATCAGAAGAGAAAAGAGAGTTACTTCATTCTGATAAAAAAAATCAATAAATCAAGAAGATATTACAGTCATGAACATATATTCACCAAACTCTGGTGCACCCAACTTCATAAAAACAATACTACAGGACTTTAAGACC
>NW_008345226.1:1490614-1492260 GCF_000622305.1 Nannospalax galili
AGAAGCAGAACTCCCAAATTCCTTCTACGAAGCCAACATCACTCTAATACCAAAACCAGGTAAAGACACAACCGAAAAAACAAACAAACAAACAAACAAACAAAAAACTAGAGAGCCATATCCTCAATGATCATAGATGTAAAATTTCTCAACAAAATACTTGCAAACTGCATACAGACACCATGATCAAGTTGGCTTTATCCCAGAGATGTAGGGATGGGTCAATATACATAAGTCAATAAATTTCATAAAGCATATAAATGGACTCAAAGACAAGAACCACAGGGTCATCTCAATAGATGCAGAGAGGCCTTTGACAAAATTCAACATGCATTTATGTTAAAAGTCCTAGAGAGAATTGGACTGAAGGGAACATACCTCAACATAATTAAAGCCATATATAACAAACCTACAGCTGACATAATTCTAAATGGAGAAAACCTGGAAGTATTCCCATTGAAATCAGGAACCAGACAAGGCTGTCCACTATCTCCACTTCTCTTTAACATAGTAGTTGAAACTCCTGCAAGAGCAATAAGACAAGAGCAGGAAATTAAAGGAGTAATAATTGGAAAAGAAGCCATCAAATTATTCCTTTTTCAGATGACATGATATTATATCTAAGAGATGCCAAAAATTCCACCAGAAAACTAGAAATTATTAACATGTTTAGTAAAGTGGCAGGTTACAAAATTAACCTACAAAAGTCTGTAGCCTTTCTATATACCAATAACAAGCAACCAGTGAAAGAGCACATAGAAACACTCCCCTTCACAATAGCTGCAAAGAAACTATAATATCTTGGAATAAACCTGACCAAAGACATTAAAGAGCTCCACAATGAAAAATTTAAATCTTTAAAGAAAGAGATTGAGGAAGACATCAGAAGATGGAAGGACCTCTCATGCTCATGGACTGGAAGAATTTATATTGTGAAAATGACCATCCTACCAAAAGTTAATTATAGATTCAACACAATGCCAATCAAAATTCCCATGACTTCTATCACAGAATTGGAAAAAACCATCCTGAGATTCATATGGAAGCACAAAAGACCTCGATTGCAAAAAGAACCCTGAGCACTAAGAGTAATGCTGGGGGGATTACTATACCAGATTTTAAGCTGTATTACAGAGCTATAGTCATAAAAACAACATGGTACTAGCACAAAAATAGACCCACCAATCAATGGAACAAAATTGAAGACCCAAATATGAGTAAATGCAATTTCAGCCACCTGATATTTGACAATGGGGCCAAGAATATTCACTGGAAGAAAGCGTGTTGTGCAAATGGTGCTGGCAAAACTGGATCTCCATCTGTAGAAGAATGAAACTAAACCCCTATCTTTGATCCTGCACAAAAGTCATTTCCGATTGGATCAAAGACCTCAATGTAAAGCCTGAAACTCTGAAAGTGTTAGAAGAAAACATTGGGAAAAACCTACAGGATATAGGTGTAGGAAAGGATTTTTTAAGCCGGACATCAATTGCTCAGGAAAGAAGGGCAAAAATTAACAAATGGGACCTCATTAAACTAAAAAGCTTCTGTACATCAAAAGAAGCAACCAAGTTCTCAAAAGAAGTAAAGATGGTTCTGAAACATCTTAAAAGATGTTCAACATCACTAATAATTAGGGAAATGCA
>NW_008345226.1:1492715-1518377 GCF_000622305.1 Nannospalax galili
CACATGTTCTCCCTCATATGTGGATCCTAGAACCAAATCCTGATAAGTGAGTATGTATCCAGACATAACTACAGGAGCCAGGATAATGGAAAGAAACAAGGAGGTAAAGGATAAGAAATAACCTGAAAGAGAATAGTAGGAAACAGGCCTTAATAAGGGAGATAATGGATAAAAATTGGGTTAGTTTAAGGGAGGGAGGAGAGAAGGGTATGCAAGGAACCTAGGGGACAAAGGGAAAGAAGGAGCTCAAGAGAGGTAGGACCGTAGGAAAAGGGTATTATTAAGAAAGAAAGGGGGGAAACTGGGGCATATTAAGTGGGAAAACCATGATGGAGGGGTGAGACAATGTGAGAGATAAATAATGCCTAGCTAGTTTTGAAAACCAGAGGGAACCATAATACTCCTATAACCTATGTATAACAAATTATACATAACAGATCAAGTAATATACGTCTAGGTAAGGTTTATCTGAGAACAATTGGTCTTTGCCCAAGATTTATCTACATGACACACAGTAATTAAAAGTACCAGACTGGTGGAACTAACCTTCTTGGATGTTTAACAGACATACTTTGAGACCTATAATAATTTGGTCAGAGGAACATAAAGGACAGTTTTTTCTCCTTGCCCTCCTAGGTCGACTAGTTCCAGGGGACTATGAGCATCTCTCAAAATGTCCTGTAATTGTGGTGGTCATCTGTTCTCTTGATCAAGGAGGCTGAAGAGACCCCACCAGATTGACTTGAACCAGTGTCCAGTCTACGAAGAGGAGGGTCAACACAGGGGAGTCACTTCCTCCATGCTTCCAAGCAACACCAACCGTGGTTGAGCAGGACCTTTGACTTATCTTCACATAGGCGGAACTGGTAAAAGAAAGGAGCCAGGGTCTCCTCCCAAGTCCATGTGACCCCTGAGGAACAGATCCTCAAATGACCTTAAGAGCAAAAATAAATCTGGACCAACTCTATGGCCTTAAACACCCAAAAGGAAAGTATAACCAAAGAGGCCAATATAATTTATTGAGTCCATATGCATAACTAAAGGCTACATAACAAGCAACAATGCCAGACAGGCAATACCTTCTTTTGAGTTGTTGGCCAGGGTCGCCAAAGGGACTCCCAGATAGTAACCCAGCATAGAACTGGAAAAATGAACAGCAGACCCCAATCTTATCTAAAAGAATATTGACAACTGATTACTGCTAGATGAGGAACAGCTGACCCTCCTAAAACAAAGACCTCTAGATAAGCCGAATACATTCACCAGAAGGGAATGTAGTAGGGAATGGCTGGGGGAGCCGACAACACAGCAGACAGTAGCAGGGTTATCAGAGTATAAGTGCTCTAGTTGAGGGAGTGAGGCTATGGGAGGTTACCATCTGGGAAGTGGGAGTATAGTCAAATGAGATTGTTTGGGATGTTCTGTGTGATACACACACACACACACACACACACACACACACAAAATCAACAAATTTTTAAAATTATATTTCAGGAGGAAGCATGGAAATTTACATTATGCTAATTAGTAGAGGTGATAAAAAAATACTATTGAAATCTACCAGATAACTTTATAGACATACACAGGCTCCAAGGATCTAAGTGCAACCGATTATGACTAGTATTAATCAGATACAGATTAGAGATGCAATTGCCAACATCTCAGTGTTAGTAGCAAAAGCAATGAGTCTTTCTGCAAGGAACAATATATTCTAAAACAAAATGGAGATCTTTTTTAAAGGTTAAAAGTCATCCAATTTTATGCCTTGTAGGGCTTATACTGAGTTCAATAATATATAACTATTAATTCAACTCTGAACCTAGAAACTTGCACCCACTTGTGAAAGAGATGTACTCTTGCTCTGGAGTGTGTTACTGAATATGTTAAGGCTGTAGTGAAATGCTTCTTCTAATCATGTAGCTATTAAAAATTTTAAAAAATTATTAAAAGAATAATTATTCTTCAAAGCATAAAAATTGCTCCTTAATAATTAGTAGATGTGAAAAACATTACCATTGAAATCTACCTGATGACTTTATATCCATGCTCAGATGCCAAGGTGCTCAGAAAGTAACCAACGGTGACTAGTAATAATGAGATATATAGGGATTAGAAACGCATGTGCAAACATCTTAATGTTAATTGCAAAAACAATGAGTCTTTCTGCAAGGAACAATATATTCTAAAATGAAATGGAGATCTTTTTTAAAGGTTAAAAAACTCATTCAATTTTATGTCTTACAGAGCTTATACTGAGTTCAATATTGTATAACTGCATTAATTCAACTGTGAACCCAAACATTTTATAGCCACTTTTAAAAGAGATGTATCTTTGCTCTGGAAATTGTTATAAAATTAAAAAAAAAGATTTTAGGGTTACCTCTTCAGAGGTGGGAATGTTAGAGTAGCCAAAATCCCCATAAAAATAAATAAATCAAAGAAGAAGAAAGTGTACATGAAGTTATCAGAAACAAGTGATGGGATATATGGGTGGAGTCGGATGGGAAGGAGTGGTCATGGATTTGATCAAAACATCTTATGTGTATGTATGAAATTCTCAGTAAATTATTCATTAAAACAAAGTCTGTGCTCCTTCCTCTCTTTCAAGCATATCTGCTCTCTTCTGTCTTCTGCCATTTGATGTCACAGAAAGATGACTCTCAATAGATTCAGGTCTTCTATCTTCTAGTCTCCAGAACTGTAAGAAATAAATCTTTCTTCTTCATAAATTACCTATTTTCAGGCATTCCATTACAACAGTGCAAAATGGAGTAGGACTCTAGATTGTCAGTGATAGCTCTATGGCTATAGGGAGAAGCTGAATGTAAATCCACCCATAACCAGGGAAAAGGCAACAGCAGCTCTGGGACATCATTTACATCATCTTGTCAAGATAAGACCTCATACCTACAGACTTCCTGCTGGTACATGTGCAGGTCTGGATTCACTCCATCCTGCCACTGCGGTGACAGTCACTTTAGGCTCTGGGCTTATGTATACTAGATCTTGCTCAGTCAGTCTAATACTTAATGTAATGGGTAGGATGATGACCTTCATCTTAGCCCATTTTGTGCTGCTATAACACAAACCACAGATGAGGTCATTTATAAACACCACTAGTTCCTTCAGTTCTTGGTTCTGGAAGCTGAGAAGTCTGAGATCCAGAGACCACATCTGAAGTATTTCTTGCTGTACCTTAACATGACAAAAGGCATCTAATCATTAGAGAATATAAGTAAAGTAGAGCATTTACTCCCAATAATAGGTAGTATCCACAGAGAGTCAACTAAGGATCTAGAATTTGTAGTAGACAAATCCCAGGCATGTCTGTGAGGGAGTTTCTATATTAGTTGAGATGGGAAGACACACCCATATGTGAGCAGAACCATTTCATAAGTTGATGTCCCAGCTGAATCAAAAGAATAAAGTGAGCTAGGCACCAGTGTTCCCCACTCTGAGTCCTAATTGTGGATGCCATGTTATAGCTGAAATTCCAATTCTGGGATGTGCAAATGATGTCTGGCCCCCTCCTCCCTCTGTCATTAATGGCAAACTGAGGTTTAATTTCTCTAAACTGCAGTTTGGAAAACTAAAGAGTTTATTTGGGGTTATGTACAGAGCAGTGGGTGAAGGGTTACTTACAGGAGTGTGGGTGCCCCCCTCCTAAAGCCACACAGGAAAGTCTCCATCCAGGCATGGATCATGACTTTCCAGCAGCTACACAAAATGGTGAGAGACCTTCCCTATGACTTCCTCCCCTTATGTACCCTTAGCCTCTCCCCCTCATACAACTAGGGCCAATTGGTTGGTTGGGAGGTGTGGCTGACTCTCTTTGATCCTCCTTTCTTGCAGAGCATACCAGACAACAGTTTGGCAGTGATGATCTGAGGCAAGTAGTTGCAACCAAGCTTGGGAAGAAGGCATCTGATGTTCATGATCTGTCTTTTGGAGGACAGTCCTATGCAACAAATGTGACCAGCTGTCTCATGTACCTGACAAATCAACTTAAGAAAAGAAGGTTTATTTCTCACAGGTCAAGGATATTTTGTCACAGCAACAAGAAAAACAACCAATATACTCCCTAAACACCCTTATTCAGGGGCACAAAACTCACCTATGAATCACCAACTAATCACCTCCAAAGGTCTTACCTTCAATCCCATTAGGTTGGTAATTAAGTTTCAGCATGTGTTTTGGAGGGGACATTCAAACCAGACATGCCACCATCCCTCAATTTCCACATTCTAATCTCTACATCCTGTAAATGTGGACCTTAGATTGAAAAGGGGCCTTGCAGGTGAGATCAAATTAAGAATTTTGGGTAGAGGAGAGAGACAATTGTGGACTCTGGACTCAATGTTAATAACAATGGTCTGTGTAAGGAAGGGAGGCAGGAGAAGAAGCAGAAGAGATGGGGGCATGGAAGCAGAGGTCAAAGACTTAAAGATGCTATTCTCTTGGCTTTGAAATGGTTATTTATGCTTCAAGGACCTGTGATACTCTTTAGAGGTTAGGAAAGGCAAGGAATCAGATTCTAGCTTGGAGCCTCCCGAAAAAGCATAGTCCTGTTGATTTTAGAGCTTCTCAAATGTAGAACTGTCATATAATACACCTGTTTTGTTTTAGACCATGTTCAGGGGTTTATACAATAGTAGGAATTGGATACAGTTGGTTTTTCCTGTTTCTAGGACCTACCTGCATTGTTCAGTCTGCCTTCCTGGGCCCTGATCACTACATACAATGGAGGCCTGTTGGTAGGAGACAAGTCCTCAGTCTTTGTGCAGGACAGTGTGGTATTTCTCACAAATAGTACAGCAGTATTAAAACTCCTAGCTCATGGCTGCCTATGTATAAGTGGTGACTCCATGTCCTGGACCAAAAGTACAGTGCTGCCACCTGTGCCTGACATGGCCCTCCTGGGTTGCTGATGAAGATGTGGGCCTCCTTTGAAGCTAGTTGTTCAGATCAGCTCTACAGGGGCCTGAAGCAAGATGAGAAATAGGTCCAAGATTCTCATCAGGATGCAGGTTTCATATCAAAATGCACAATCAACGGACTGGAACAGGAAATAATTAATCAGGACATTACAGAGCAGTTAAGTATAATTAATTCATACAAAAGAATGTGAGTGTGTGCAGTTTTAGCTCCCAGAGTGATTTTATTCCCCTGCAAATTTAACTCAAGATAAACAAACATCAGAATGATCTTTTTACTTTTTTCACGACTCATGGATTATTTCATTCTTTTTAGTATTAAAAATATTAGTAAGTTCATACACCAACACTTTGAGGTTGATCATATACTAAAGAACTCTGTGTTCCTAGTAAATGGGAAATTATTTCTGTCATAGAAATCACTTTTCAATTACAGTAATACCCCTTTGTTTGTGTGTATTAGGTGTGCGTAATAGGTGTGTTTGTGTATTAGTTCTATTAGTTGTGTGTATTAGTTGTGTGTGTGTGTGTGTGTGTGTGTGTGTTAGAAGGAAATCAAGCTGTTGGTACTGAATAAAACCTAGAGGGAAGTTTTTATTTCTGCCGAACAACTTAAAATCTAAGCACAATGCATAAAAAATTTATGTTGTGAAAACATCATTTGAGAAAGCGACTTGATCCCAAGGGTAAACTTACTGCTATTGTGTGGGTTTTCCTTTCCTCTTTGTTTTTTCCCTTCCCGGGAGTTGGAAGCTCTTTATAAGGGAAGAGGTGAGGAATGAAAGACTCCAGAGTCAACTGCAGCAGGAGCATTATTGGTCTTCAACCCAGTTTTCTTGTCATAGCAGGGATACTCAAAAGGCCAAAAAGTTGTGCCCTGTGAACAGGGTTTTATGTAGAGGTGGCAAAATTTATCATACAGGAGTGCTGGAGGGAATATTTTTTCTTCTTTGTGGCTTCAGAGAACACAGTGTGCTCTATTAAGTGGGAAAAATAGAGTGGGGTTGATGTGACAGACGATTATTGTTTATAAGTACAGATCCATCAAGGCCACAACAGGAAAGGTAGGGCTCCGGACAGCTTGCAGTGGACCAGTGGGCTCCTCTCAGTGTTGGGCCACTATAGGATCTTGATTTACTTCCAAGGTTCACCTGGTCACAAATTACACTCAAAGGGCCTGTCTCCTCACCTGGGCCATACAATAGGGTCTTGTCATATGGCAAATATAGCTATGTTCCAGTTTCTGATCCAGTTCACTGAGTAACGATGCCCCAGTTTCTTAGGAGCCTTAATTCTTACAGCTGGAATCAGTCTGGGTCCCAAGACTTTCGCTTTGATGTCTTCAATCTCAACCTTCACTGTAGGATGTCCTTTTCAAGATAAAAGTTATGGCCCACCTGTGCATTTTGAAATACACTTAGTGGGTTACAACCAGCGTTTTTATTTTATTTTGTATAAAGGGGTATAATAGAAAGAAAATGCCAGAATATGTCACACAAAACAATGATGGTAATGTTTAAAACCTTAGATTCGAAGAAAATATGTGTATTTATATATTCATCTTATATACACTCACACACTTACAGGTTGTACTTACATAATGAAAACTTACTAATGATGGGCCAAGGAGTCAGACAAGTTTTTCTATATGTCATTCTAATGTCTGTCTCTCCTGCAGGACTATGCAGACTAAAGAGCAATGAAATTAGTCTAAACTAGAGGAAAAATTTGGTGCAGAAAAAAAAGAAAGGGACATTCAGAGACACACTAATAATGGCTACTCTGGCCCCTATAGCTGCCTTGGACACTGTTGAGGTTTCCAGATCTGCTCAGATCTGGCTTTTTCCCTAAATGCCTGGAACATACCTTGCTCCTTTTTTGATATATGCACACACTGTGTGAGTTTTCATATGTCAAATGGGACATAACTGAGTAATTAGGTGATAGGCGCAGACTCTCAGGATGAACACAGATTTTGCAGGCACAGGCAAGGATCTGGTCTTGAGGTGCCACCACTCCTTTGTTGTGCTAAACTTACTGGAATGCTGTAAGCAGTGCTGCATCAGTGCTGCATCAGTGACGGCCTGGCACAGTGACAGCTTGTTCAGTAAGAGCTTGACGCATTTTTGGGCTGCATGTTGTGTGCTGCAGTGATTTTGTTACAGAAATTCCTGCTGTCTCTATTCTCATCTTTTTTTTTTCCTTTGGTTAATGGAAACAAAAGTTTGTATAATGATGTTTAGTTTAGGTATAGCTCTATATGCCCACAACACTTATGTCACTACAGAACACACTAAGGTATGAAAGAAGGCAATAGATTTTCCTGTAATCGAGGGCATCAAATGCTGAGCAGGAGGCACAGGTAGCATCTCAGAGTCATTATTTTTAAGGACAGTCTGCGGTCGTTCTAGTAAATGGGGCAATATATCAAAATTGATGGTTATGCCATAAGCCAAATAATCATCAATAGCATCTAGAGACAATCAGGCCTCACATACCTCCTGATTGAAGTACAAAAAAATCTAAATTAAACATGCCTACACCCACAGTGGTGAATACTAAAGTACAGGAACTGAGGGAGAAAAGGACACATGCTAAACAATGTCATGAGTATATCATCAAGTGTGGCCGCCATGCGGAGTCTCACCTCACAAGACCTCGCTCCTTTAACAACAGCAACTAGACAAAAGGGTACTAGCCTTATCTGCATCTTGAGAAAAATGATTTAAAAAATAGAGCATAGAGGGTATTTAAATGAAAATGTCAAATGAGTATATGATGTTATGTCATTAATATTGATTTTATGGAGTTGTGATGATATTTAGGGTGTTGTGATGATGTTGTTACAGTTTTTTTAAAAAATATATTCCTTGTCTTTTATAGATAGACCCTGAAACATTTACTGTTGAGAGTCTCTGACAGCTGGGATTTGCTTCAGAATTTATCTAGAGCAGAGAGGGAGTGGGTAGGGGCAGGGAAGACAAGCCAGCCGACGATCTTGGAGCTGGGGAAGCACATTCAATACTTCAGTATGTGCCTGACAGTTTCCCTAATGAAAAACTCTGCTGTCTGTCCTACTGAGGTATTTGTTCTTCTAACAAGCATATTTTGAACCACCTTGCATACGAGGTATTGAGGATACAGATACAAATTAGTGTTCTGGTCAGACATAACATTGCTTCATAGTTTCTCTGAGATGCCATTGCTTTTAAGACATGCACTTATTTTAATTGCAGTTTTTGAAGTTCTCTAACTTGAAGGTCAGTGATTCTCCTTTGGGGAAGAGTTAGGAAAGAGAAAAAATGACAGCATTAAAATTACACACCAATTTTTTAAAAAGATACATCCTGGTTTTAGGTTACACATACAAGACATCTTAGAATCAACAAAGAATGATCATTCCTATTTTCCTTTGAATCTATAGTAAATTTCACCCTTTGTATATTCTTTTTTCCTTGTGTCAGAATGTACGTACCACGTTGAAATAGGTCAGTCTGGTCTTAGTGTCAGCAGCCATGGATCAGTCATCCGGAAGATGCCGTTTTAAGAAGTGATTCTGGGTACGTGCTTTAGGAATACAGCTGTAGAAACCATTTTACTACTGGTGCAAACTGCTTCTTCTAAGTCAAGGGAAATTCAACAGTCTGAAACCCAAGTAGCTGTCTCCAGCACAATCTTTCTTGACACGACTGTCGGGAACAGAGTGGGGTTTTGAGCCGGGGAACATGTTTGAAACCTGTCTGTATCTGCTATCAACAGAGTAACCTTGGATAATGGTTTTACTCTCTAAGTCTCCTGTGGTTCATGGATAAGGGACTCAAATGAATAACAATAAATCTGAAGTGCTTACTGGAGAGTTAGGACATGGTAGAAGCATAAGTTGGTTTTTTTTTTTTTTTTTTTTTTTTTCAGATAGGGTCACCCTGTAGTCCCAACCTGACTGGAACTTACTATGTAGACCAGGCTGGCCTTTACCTCACAGATTCACCTACCTCTGTCTCCTGAGGGCTGGAATTAAAGGCATGCATTACCATGCCAACTCTAGTTGCTATTCTTTTAATTTCCTGAAACCCAAAGTGAGTTTTCATTAGTCTATACTCTGGATGGAAACTTGTCCCAACTTCTAACTGGCACGAGGTTACTGGTCATTCTGCAGAGCTGTTATTTGGTGAATTCACTGACAAAGGGTGCGTGTGGGTGGTGTCAACTCTGGCTGCTTATCAGTATCCTGTGGACTAGCTATTTTGAAGCAGTCATTTGTTTCTCTCAGTTTTAGAGGTTGGAAAGTTGAAGATACAGGTACCAGCAGATCCTGTATCTGGTGAGGGCCTCTTCCTGGATCACAGACCACTGCCTTCTTGCTGTGATCCCACACTGTGGAGGGATTGCAGGTCTCTTCCTCTTTTCTTTAGCTTATTAATCCTATTACAAAGGCCACACCCTTAAGACCTAATCTAACAATATCCCAAAGGCCACATCTCCAAATATTGTCACACTGGGGGTTACAGTCTCAGGATATGAGTTTGGAGGGGGGACAGAAGCATTCAGTCCACAGCAGCTGCTTCCACCCCGACTTAAAGCTGTTGGCATAGAAGAGTCAAGACTACCTCAGGATTTTCTCCTGATAGGATTTATGCACAACAAACAAGCATCTCTGTGACTATATGGTCACAGGCAGGGACACTAGAAAAACTGTATTTGTCTAGGTTCCTAGCACATAGCAGGAATTATCAAATAGACTGAGTGACTGTGATGAAAGAGCTTTCTAGAGTTCCCAGCCTGTACTTTTGTCCTACTAACAATTATGTATGTTTTCTATTTTTCGAGGATGTTTATACAGTATCTCCTCCTTATGGTGAATATTCCTTATCCTCAAGATTCCAGTACCCTCACTGGGTACCCTAAACCACAGATAGTACCAAATCCTTTATGTGATCTTTTTTTATTATTTGATTTTATGTGTATGATTGTTTTGCCTGCATGTATGTAAGTGTGCCTGTGTTGTGCAGTGCCCAAGGAGACCAGAAGAGGGCGTTGGATCCCCTGGAACTGGAATTACAGATGGTTGTTAGCCACCGTGTGGGTACTGGGAATTGAACCCAGATCCTCTAGAAGAACAAGTGTTCTTAACCATTGAGCCATCTCCCCAACCCCTTGATATATATATATAAATATATATATAAATTATATATAAATATATATATATTTATTTATTTTTATTTTTTTTGAGTGTATTGCCTGCATGTGTGTAAATGCACCCGTGCCATGCAATGCCCGTGAGGTGTGCACCACCATGTCCATTAATTTATTATTTTTATTTCATTTCATGTGAGTGAATGTATTGCCTGAATGTATGTAAGTGCACACATGTTGTGCAATGCCCATGGAGGTCAGAAGAGGGTATCAGATCCACTGGAACTTGTGGGTGCTAGGAACCGAACCTGGGTTCTCTGCAAGAGCAACCAGTGCTCTTAACTGCTGAGCCTTCTCTCCAGTCCCCTTAATTTATTATTTTTATTTCATTTCATGTGAGTGAATGTATTGCCTGAATGTATGTAAGTGCACACATGTTGTGCAATGCCCATGGAGGTCAGAAGAGGGTATCAGATCCACTGGAACTTGTGGGTGCTAGGAACCGAACCTGGGTTCTCTGCAAGAGCAACCAGTGCTCTTAACTGCTGAGCCTTCTCTCCAGTCCCCTTTATATTATTTTTGTTGTACAAACATATCCATGATGAAGTTTATAAATTAGGCATAGTAAGAGACTAATATTAAATGATAAGACAATTATAATAATCACTACAGTAAAAGCTATGTGATTATTCTCTCTCTTTGACTATCTTGGGGATTATTCACACTGCTAATGATGATGTGATACTATGCCTACACGATAAGATGAGGAGAGATGAATGACGACACAGGCATTGTGATACATGAATGAGGCTACTACATAAAGATTAATCGAACAAAACACTGCAGTACCATCGAGGTTAATCTGACAACTAAGATGGCTACTAAGCAACAGGCAGGTTGTATATTCAATGAGGATACACTGGACAAAGCAGCAGTTGATATTGTGGGCAGGATGGTGCAAGATCTCATCATGCTACTCAGAATAGTGTGCAATTTCAAATCTCTGAATTGCTTCGTTTCTGGAATTTCCTATCTTACATTTTCAGACTAGAATTTTCTGCAGGTAATTGAAACCATGGAAAGTGAAACCAAGGGTGGGGGAGGGGGAGGGGACTGCTGTACCACCATCTGCCATATTACTACCATGGCAAAATCATCTGAGTTACATGGCACAGCTAGAATGTATGTTTAACTCCTTGCCCAGTCCTCCTTGCTGGGATCCAGGCAGCACTGTGGAGCCAGAGGCAGAAAAGTAAGGGGGTTTTAGTTGTCCTTGTTTTCAAGCCACAGGTGTTCTCTTAAGGACTCCAGGACCCAGTTCTCACTAGGAGCCTGAGCTGGCAGTGGCCATCCCATCAGGCTGCAGGTACCAGCTGGCTTCCCTCTCTGCCTTGCTCCATCTGTTAGATGAGGTGACAGGGGAGGGTCCGGGAAGAGCTAGGCGACTTACAACTGGAGGACTAGCATGTGCACATATTGAATGCCTACTGGGAAAACAGTGAAGGGGACCATGAAGAGGGTCACCTTGCCCTCCTCAGGAAAAGTAGCAGACAGGCTTACCTCTAGACCAGCTGATAGATATTCCAGTTCCACCCTTTGGGCAAGTTGTTTACCTGTCTAAGCCTGAATTTCTTATGTCCATGAAAGATGGAAAAGACTATTAATAGAATTTCACGCTCTTAGTATTCCAAGCAAACAAGCTAAAGGTTAGTTTTCCAAATCCTACCCCTTTGAAGACTAATGGATGAGCTCTGTTCTGTTTGCCACAGGCAGAGAAGCAAGCCAGGGCTAAAGCAAGCGATCTCCTGCCACACTGGTTGCCACTGTCACCCCACCATGACCCGTGGAGGAAGGGTATGGATGAATAGCTGCAGAATATCTGCTGATTTCTACCCTCCAACTTTTCCAGAGAGGCAGTAAAGCCTGTAAGAGGCAGGTAGGTAATGTTAATGAGCGGATGGTGCTAGGGGTTTGTGCAGTAAACATTCATATTATTCCTCACTTCCAGAAAGATGCTTTCTCCACTTGCTAGAAAAACCCCTGTGGGTATATGTTTTGTTTTCTCACATTTTGTAGACTCAGGAGCACAGGAAAATGCTGCTCTACTACAAGCACAACACTAAAATGCATGCTCACGTCTTGACTGTGGAAGGAGAATTGAAGTTCATGTCCTCTACCAAAGGGACAAGGCTATCCAACTCCAGCTTACCACTGGGAGATGGGTAATGCAAGCCCAGTATAGCCACATGTTTTTTTTTTTAATTTCCTGGAAGGTGGAAATTCAGAGTTTTTAAAAAGGCCAGATCTTTTCTTTCTACGGTTTTCTTTCTACTTCTTTTTAATTTAATTTTATTTATTACTTTTATTTTATTTTATTTCATTTTATTTTATGTGTATGTGTGTATTGCCTGCATGTAGGTAAGTGCACCCGTGTCATGCAATGCCCATGGAGGTCAGAAGAGGCTGTCAGATTCCCTGGGACTGGAGTTACAGACAGTTGTTAGCTGCCATGTGGGTGCTAGGATTTGAACCCGGGTCTTCTGGAAGAACAACCAGTGTTCTTAACCACTGAGCCATCTCTCCAGCCCCCTCTACTTAATTTCTTTTAACACACAAATGTCTTTTAAAATTATATCAAATAAACCTTGCTGCCCGTGGCCCATTTACATGCCATCTTCTACACAGCTCTTTGAATGTTGAAAGGTCCTGCTGAATTTTTATGAAGGCTTTCTGGGCTTCCTTATGCTTGGGGTCCTAGGTGACCCATAAGGCAGGTCTTTGACCTTGACTTGGGCCTGGTGTCCTCAGGGCATTCTACAAGGCAGGTGCAGGCAGGGCATCTCCTTATCTCACCAGGATATCTTAATATCACTCGAGGTAGGAGTTGGGGTGCTGGTTTCTGTAATCCATCCCTTGACCTCTTCCAGGGGTCAAATGAAGCACAGTCCTGGAGTCCTGATCCACTTCATGGCAGCAGTGACTGATGAGCAGGGTTGGGTGAGCCTTTGAGGCTTCTGGGCCAGATCCTCACTTTCACAGAAATAAGTGAGACACAGCGAGCCACATGCCTACCTTAGGCCTGATGCTCATCAACTACAGCTAAGGAACAAAGCATTGCCTGTTAAAATGATGTGGCCCCTGCCTGCACTTGGGCTCTCAGGCTCCCAGTCTTGCTTGGTGTCCAATCATGATTTAAGTAGACTCTGCACTTTAGAACTGAAGCTGGGGGAGCTATTTAAGGCCAGGGGAACATCTGAGATATGTGGAGGGTAGAGTGGGGATTTCAAACATTCTTGCTTTCTTCTAGATCTATTCCAGAAAAGGGTGTGCTCCTGATTTTGTCTATTGCAAACACCGTATGCCCATGGTGCCTATGGGCCTCGCCTGGGCATGACCAAGCACGTGCCCACTAGCTTGCAGAGTGACTGTGACTGACAGCTAGGAAAAGCCATTGTGAGGCCTCTGGGGTGTGGGCTCTGTCTCCCAAGGCCTCCTTCTCCTTCCTGGAGCCCAGAGGGCTTTGGGTGCCTGGGATTTGGATGGGTCCAGGGCTCACTGCTGATGAAGGATCTGCTCCCAGGAAAGCTGGCCTTGAAGAATGTTAGTTCTGTGATTTTTTTTTTTCACCTGTTAACAGTCACTTAGTCATAAATAGCTCTTTTTTTTTTTTTTAATAAAAAAACTAAATTTCTACCTAACAACACACTTAAAATAATTAAGAAATAGAAGAATGGATAGATGTAGATTTTCTTCTTTTCCTGATTATGAGAGGTGGGGGAGGGGTAAAATTGTTGAGCTCCTAGTTATGTTCCAGTAGGTTCTTTTATATGTAAAAGAATCATCTGAGACACAATAAAATTGTAGAGTTAATTTGAGAACAAAGCAATTTATCAGTTGGGGAATACCAGAGTTTTGAAAAGATGCTTAGTGTTTTGATAGCGAACTATCAGTGGCAGGCATGTATAGGGAAACTTAGAAGCAGAATAAAGAAATTATATGATTAGATGTATTTAAAATTTCGTTTTCTACTTTGCCTGTTGGAAATTTCCTAGTCATATAATCATATGCCAGTTTGCTGCTTATGATTGGACGAGGCTAAGTTTTACATCTCTCTGACATTTCTAAGCAATTACTAAAAATCACCTAAACAAAGTTTGCTTATTTTGCAGTTTCACTGAGGGTAAAGTTATTTTTGAGGCCTAATTTCATTTGCCCAGGTATTTTTTAGGCCCAGTTTCCATTTTGATTTTGTTTTAACGATATCTTATGTAATCCTCAGTATATTTGCAGAAGAAAATATATTAGTCCCCTTTTATATTTATTTTTATTTCATGTGTATAAGCACATTGCCTGCATGTGTGTAAGTGTACCCATGCTGTGCAATGCCCACAGTCAGAAGGCAGCATTGGATCCCCTTGGAACTGGGAGTTATGAGTGGCTGTTAGCTGCCATGTGGGAATTGAGCCTGGGTCCTCTGCAAGAGCAGCTGGTGCTCTTAACCCCTGAGCCATCTATCTCTCCAGCCGCCGGAACATTATTTCTTTATTTTTCTTATGTAACAAATAAGAAAGCATGAAACCTACTAAATTTTGATATTCCATTTTGGAAGAATTCAGGTTCTGCCTGTCTCTTCAGCCTCTTACATAGTATCTAGACCAACACACAGCTGCTGATGTCATTTCCAGGGAGAATGAGTCAGCAAATGACATCTTTGCAAAAGGGGAGGGAATATGTGACAGGAAGAGAAGAAAGAAACTGGCATTAGCTGACAGTGACAGGAGAAATGACATTGGTTTATGTATCGTCACATCTTTCTTTCATGATTTTATGGCACTTGACATGGTATCTCACCTCTTTTTACCAGTCCTGGAAATGTTCCTGAAAAGTGAGGGGGAATGAATGAGGAACGAATGGGAGGGGCCACACACAGCTCCAGACCAGGTGCAGCCAGCTTCCTGTCTGGCTCCTTCCCATGCCCCTGGGCCTTCCAGGACTCTAGGGAGAGGGAAGTCTGTCTACCTCCTACCCTATGTCCCAGTCTGACTACTTCTCTGACTTTCTGCCATCACATTCAGCAAGGATTAACTCAGATATTACCCTGGGTGTTTAAGTTCATGGGGGAGATGGAAAAAAAAAAAAACTTAGAAAATGAACTGTGGTAAGGTTGGGAAAAAGCCTGAATGTCCGACCTTTAATACATACTACAATGCTGAGGATAGGGCAAAATTTAGATAAAAGCAAAAATATCAAGGAAATGCTTTAGTGGGACATTTTTGTGTTGTTCCTACTTTCAGAAAATAATATTAATAATTCTAAGTACAGCTACAGTTATAGGATACAAATTCTTATTTTTCTTAGCTACATGTGGTGTCTTTTCATCTGACCCAGACTTAAAGGTACAGAGGAAGTAGCTTTTTTTTTTTTTTTGCGTCATTATGCCTGGCTTTTTAAAAGACATTTTTGCTTTTGGTGTGTATAGTGTATGTGTGTAGTGTGTGTGTGTGTGTGGTGTGTAGTCCGTCTTTTCCTCTACAGCTCTCCATCTTATTTATTTTTTTGAGACAGGCTCTCTGTCAATGAGTTCCAAAATTCCCCAGTTGGCTAGACTGGCTGTCAGTGAGCTTCAGGGAGTTGCCTTCCTCAGAATCACCTCCAACCCCTCAGCACTAAGGTTACAGATGCCTGACACCACAACCAGTTCTTATGTGGGTGCAGGGGACTGAACTCAAGCCTTCATGCTCACACAGCAGGCACTTTACCAGCTGAGCCATGTCCTCCTCAGAAGCAGTTTTAAAGTCACAGTCTTTCTAGATGTCTGTACCCAGAATGGAGATCTATAAACCTGAAAATGGAGTCAGTGGAAGCTGACAGTTTTTCTTAAGCATGGCCTCACTACTACCCATCTTAAAAGCTTGTCTGAGATGCAGAAGTCTTGATTAAATGCAGACAAGTTGTCCTGAGTTGATTTGTCTCATTTAACATTAAACTTTCTTGATTTAAGCATCTCAGCAAGAAGTACAACATAATTGGGTCTCACTTTCAATTAAGCATATAGATACATATTTATTTACTAATTCCAGTGAGATATTGCTTCATTTTCATTAATGCTGTTGACAGATTTTTTTTCTTGTAGAACAAGGCTCTTGTTAATCTTGCTCAGATGCGATTGGTTGTCCTGTGTTTATCTATTTGGTTCCACAGTCAATTCTGCTATATGACAAATGTTTTTATATTTTTCACTGCTCACAACATCCCTCTCACTGCAGAACTCGAGAATGTCATGATGGGCAGAGCGCTTTTATTTCCGGGAGAAAAGGAGTGTGGGATGAGTTTGGAGGAAGACATGAGGGAAATGCCTCTCATATACTCTTCATTTGGTGTATTAGAACAGCAGTGCTCCCAATGAAGGACACAAGTGGCCACTTTTTGATATGATTACAGTTCTCATTGGCTCTCAGAATCATTTTCTGTCCCTCAGAGACAGATGACAGATTAAAGAAAGACTGTAGTTACAGTGGCTGCATTTGGAAACTAAAAGGTGACACACTGTTTAGTGCACTGTGAGCTATTGACGCTTCATGAGATCTTGCACAAGCTGGGCATCAGGAGCTTAAACACTGACATATTAGGGCAGTTCAGCCTCCTCTCAAAGCACAGTATACAGTATTGTCAGCAGTAAGAGCTTAATGGAAAGTCATGCTGTACAATGAATTTGCAGCTTTTAACTGGGTGCTCTTCTAAAGCAAGTTTCTAGGCCATGCTTGGAGGAATCTGGCCACTTATCCTGCATGGTGTTTTAGTCCTACTTGAACTGGACAGCATCACCAGCCACATGAGTGGGAGGAGGAAAAGTAAATAGAAGCTGCTTCCAATTCACAGCATCTCAGCAGCTACCTTTCCAGTACCCAAGAGGGTAGATGGAGCAAGGACTTCCGTCGTTTTGAGCAGGAACAAGTTACTATGTAATCTAAGCCTTAGCAAAACTCCCAGCCAGAAATGCTTCCATTTTTTGAAGTCATATCTAAGAGGCCTCAGTTTTTTTCAACTTCTGTCTCTATTCTCTTACTCTTAGATTTAGTTTCTGCTGGTTATTAGGCTAAAGACAGTTCCAAGTTCTTAATCACATTCTGTCTAGTGTGATTGGAGGGCTCGCTCTTAACATATTTTTCAGACGTCTTGAGAGTCAGTCAGTGGTATGAATAAATTGGGCTGAGTACTGCTGCAGGAGGTGTGGAGGCCCAAGGACTCTTGTGGGCTCCACGGACAGGCTGCTTTCCTTCCCCTTTCTTTGTATTTTAGCAATAGTAGCATTATCTGCTGATTCATGTCACCTTCAGTCCTCTGGTTTCACTAACAGGAATATTGTAGTTGGGACCCATGTTTATGTCTAGGCTGTACTTAGACTGTCAGTCATGTTGTGTTCTATGTGGTTCATGGGCAGTAACTCAGCATGGGACAATATAGACTTTGGTGTGTGTATCTCACCTCTAGACTCTGCCATGCTTGGTTTTTCTACCTTGGCCAATGGGTAGGAAGAAGGAAAAGAGAAAGGGAAATGTGCTAGCTATGCCCTCTCACTAAATCCTATATCTAGTCTTCATTTTGCAAATGAAGGCATTGAAGCACAGAGAAGTTGGCTTAATTGTGCAAGGAGACACAGCTGTGAGGCACAGGTCCCAGGCACCCTGGCTGTGTGCACTGCCCTTCCCCCACTGCCATGCCTCCCATCAGGTAGTCAGAAGATAGGTGCAGAGAACCACCTCTCCTCCATAGAAAAAGAAACTATTCTCAGGAAATGCTGGAGCCTCTGTGGCCTTCTTTCAAAGGTAAGAATAAATGTGCTGAACTCTCCTTGAAGACACTAATAAGGGGGCTGCTGAACATCACTGTGGCTATTACTGTTTTCTGGCTGACACTTGGCCAGGTCTTTCTTTCTTCACTTTCAGGCTAATAATTAGATTTAAATCCCTGACAAGACTCTAAACATCACCACAGGGAGTTCTATATTTCTTTACTGTTGCTCACAAAGATTTCATTTTAAAAAGGTCCTTTTAAAAACATAAGTAAGTTATACTCAGAAAGAGCTTTTGAAAAAAATCTATTATCTTATTGAGTCTTTTGAAGAACACATGCTGCTCTCTCCCTTCTCGCCCAGAGAGGCCATCCCTTCTTTTTAATCTCCAGCTGGAAGAATTAAAAGCACCCAGGAAGACCAGAGTAGGTAGGTCTAGACAGCATCCAGGGCCCCAGAATGTATGAATTCAGGAATCCTGTTTTCATTTCATTACAAATAAATTGGTAGAATTTTTCTCTGCATAGTGAAAATTGTGATGGTTTTGTTTCTCAGTGGAACATGATAAAGAACTATTTATATGAGTAAATTAATCTCTTGACCTCCGTGTGTCTGGGTTGCATGGGTCATTGCAGTTGGAGACTTTGCATAGAGGTGTCTGCCTGGCACTGCTGTGCCCTCTCCATACCCGTCTACCTGTCTCCAGTATAGCTGTGATCATGGAAAGTCACTTTCCTCTGTGTAAAGCTGCCTGACCCCAAAGGAACCCTTCAGTCCTTTGAGGAACAAGATGGAGTCACATAAATAAATGTACTAAGGCTTAGGTGGGGCCTGTGTGGTAACATGGTCCTCATTAGCTCATTAAAGTTGATGAGTGGCCTCCCTGGAGGCCTGGTGGCTCAGGAAGAATCTGTTCTATGGCCCTCTTATTGCTTCCTGGCTGCTCTGGAGAATCCCAGTTGCTTTAAGGAGGGTCAAAGAACTTGGTGATCTCTCTACTAAGCCTAGTTCAGTCACGCAATATATTAAAAAGATTCTACCCAGAAGTCCAAGGATGGGATTTGGGTACTAGTCTAGCCCAGCCAAATCTCTTAGTCTGAGGAGTAAGGTGACAACTATGGGGAAAGAGAAGGTTTTGGTATTGCTTAGTAGCTCTTAGCATGGTTGTTTTCTTATCCTACATTTAGAAGCCTAACAGCTTAAGGGTTGTCACTTTAACGTGACAATCCAAGACATTCTGAAATAAATCTATAGTTATTAGTTGGGTGTGGATGCATCTGTCTGTAATCCTAGCACTTGAGTGGCTGAAGCATGATGATCATTAGGTTTGAGGTTACATAGCAAGTTTGAATAGCAAGATTCTACCCCCCAAAACCCCAATAATTGTGTGTGTGAGGAAGATGAGTCTTTGATTAAATAAGGTTATTTTAAGTTGACGCTCTCAGAAAGTCTAGTGTCAGGCTGTGGTGTTGCAGTATCTGACCACAGAGGACAAGGGCAAGGTTCACAAATCTGCATGCTTTCACCAAGACAGACACACATTCATTGCAGTTTTCCAACTTGCAAACTATTTTTCCCATAGCCAGGCACTTGGGAGGCAGAGGGAGACAGAACTCTGTAAGAGTAAGGCCAGCCTGGTCTATATTAGCAAGTTCCAGGCCAACTGGTGTTGGAGGCTACAAGGAGACCTTATCTTAAAAAAAAAAATCTCCAAATTGGAGAGAAATTTTTCATCATTCAAATTGGGTAAAGATATCTGGTTTCCCATAATTGGCTACTGTAGAGCCAAAAAGCTGCTGCCTTCTATTGCAAAGACTATGTAAATAACTGCTGAATAACTAGAGTTCTTATCACTTCGGTGTGGTCTACAGCACTGTCTTCAACATGAAATCATCAATCAGTCCAATCAGCTATAACATAGGATTAAGCACTGCATTTTCTTCTGGTGCAGTAGATAACTACTGAGAACTGAGCTCACAAAAAATAGCCTGGTGTGTGAGTTGTGGCAAGGTAAGCACTGCCACCTCAGCTATTACCATAATCCACTGTTTTCTCAAACTGTCAGACCTGAGGCCTTGAGGTGGAATGGTACCACAGAGAGGTGAAACCCAGTTACACCTGAAGCCTACACCTTGATGGTACTTCTAATCAGGTTGAGTACAGTTCTGTGCTACAATGAGCATCTTTTAGTGCAGAAGGTAGGCCATTAAATGCTTTCTGAACTCCATTAGTTACCTCTGCTGAGAATGAAAAAGTCGTAAGTGCATAAAAATTAAATTGCCTATGAGGTCAGGTATGAGCAGGTACTCGGATGCCAAATATTATTTTCCATTCAAATGGTCTACAATCACACATGTACTGCAGACTTGGAATACAAACCTGAAGGGACACACACTGACTGGGAATCTGTGCCCCAAATCTAATGACCTCTACTGACTGCTAACTACCCAATTTTGCTTCAGGAGAATTTACCGTCAGACCTCCGCCCTCTGTTGGATTACTGGGCTACAGATAGAGCTGCAACCTCTAGGCTGGCCCAGTCAGAGCAAGACATACTTGGCCTTAGGGACTCAGAGACATACAAACCACAAAAAGTGGTTAAAATGACCAGTTGACAGGATCTATGACCACCTAGGACAAGCCTTTGGGCACATCAGTGAGGGATTATTTAGAGTAGGTGGAGGTGGGAAGACCCACCCTAACTGCTTGAGAACTAGAAAGGAGAGAGCTGAGCAACAGCATTCATCCTTGGATGCAATGTGACCAGATGCTACAGCACCTGACCCCATAACTTCTCCATCATGAGGGGCTGTAACCTTCAAATTGTGAGCCAAATTTTTTTTTTCTTTTCAGCTCTCTATCTTAGGTAGCCAGCCCGTTAGCATCACGTAGAACTAGGGAGACAGGCTCTTCCACAGAGAGAAAAACTGAAGGCTGGCAGGACTTCAAGTCCCTGATGTGGCTTGCAGGCCCAGAATCCAGTTTTAATAGCTGAATTTTCAGGTTATATTGTCCAACGGATTCCTCCCCTTTTCCATAGATTTGGGGTTTAATTTGCATTCAAAATAGCCTAACTGATGGAGAACCACACGTTTCCATCTTGCCCAGGGCTAACCTAACCCTACAGACAACGGCAACACTGAGGCTCAGGTTGGGTGGTTTGCCCAGGTCTTCTGCTAGGGAGCCATATTGCTAGAACACGCAGGACTCCTGGTTTCTCTCCATGTTTTTACTGTATTGTAGGAAAAATTAAAAGTTAATTATGACACACACTGTACCTGTTTAAAACTATGAACTAAAATTTTTCTCCAGTTTAAGATTCATATATTGAATATACTTAAAATATTAAGTAAAAGTTCTTTCTAAAATATCCTTTACATTATTACATAGAATTTGGAAAACTTGAAAAATAAATTAAAAGTCTAAATTTCTCAGAAACGTTCTTGTGATCTGCTGTCGAAGCAAAAGAAATAGCCCAAAAAATAGCTTAAAATGTTTTATTAAGTATACATAATATTACAGGGTAATATGTACACAGTTATGTTTTTTAAATAAAAAAGTATCTTGGCAAAGATTGCAGGTATTCAAAGCTTCAAACAGTGATAAATTGATTTAATACATAAAAAAAAAAAACCTTAAAGGGTAACACAGCTGTAAAACAACTTTGGTCTTTAAATCACTGCAAAAAAAATGGCTACTGACAAATAGCACACCTTTAATTGCTATGCAAAAAGGCCCCCAAGAGAGTACCTTGCACATAGCAGCACTGGAGATCTCTTATTATTCAGTATGGTTAATGGATATTTATATGATGTGGGAACTAATTCTCAACAATGGCTTTTTGTAAATAATGCTCTGTTTAATAAAAATAAAAAATGCTTTCCTCTCTCACCAATTGTAACAATGCTTTTAAGATTCTACTGATGTCATCTTATAGAGAAGCTTATTAAAAATGCTCCCCCAACACTGGGTTTATGGAAAATGCATTTTCACACGGTCATAATTAAGGGCTAACAAAGTTAAAGGCAGGACAATTTCCAGTTACTGCTCATCTCTTTAAGTTAACTTGGATGATCCCTGTCAGCCACTGAAGATGACTTAAGAAGACCTCCAGTGGGTGTGGTAGTTAAAAGATTGTGAGTACAGGACACACATGAAAACTCAGGTTTCTAATATACCCTCAATTAAATTCACTAAAATGATAAAGGGCTGTCAGACAATTCTTCTTCTCCAGTTCCCCAACAAAAGGCAAACATAGCGGTTTGTATTTGCATATATAACCTGACTGCCATTTTGGAACACCCATTGTAAGACAAGAGAAACTTACGTGTTACACAGCTTAATTCTTATTAATGAAATGGAGGAATAAATACCACTTTTTGAGCTTTATCATCTCAAATCACAGTTTGGTCACTATATTGAATAAAGCTCATTATGGTATAGCCCCATGATTTTTTAATCTGACATTCTCAGTGTTTAAAAAGACCAGACTTGGAATTATCAGGTGAAAATCAGTACTTTTATAGTTTTCAGAGCATGTAAAATTCATCAAAAAAGAAAACTCTCTACCTCACCCTATTAAAAAGAGTGAGAAATCTAAATGAAGCCAACTCTGTCATCAAACGTATGTACTGAGTGGCTAATATATGCAAAACACTGCAGGAAGAAAAGGAAGAAAGAAAAGCTCTTGCTGTGGAAAGAATTTTAAAATCGAGTGAGAACAAGACAAAAACCCAACAGAGCTAAGCAGAGATACATGAAGTACCAGGGAGGGTAAGTGAGAGATGAAAGAGGCCGCTAGACAGATGGGGACAGGCTATGAAGCACACCCAGGCGGGGAGAAGGGCTGAGTGGAATGCTTTGAAAGAGAAAAATGGGGTTTGGCCATAGGCTGGAAAAGTTGTTGCAGAAAATGACAAATGGTGTCACTCTGTACTACCATACAAATGGAGAATGGACACTAAATAAAACAGAATAGAGGACTGGACAGCAGAAAGGAGGGTCAGGGGGAAGAAAGCATATTGGGGGGCAAAATGGATACATGATATCCATATACTGTTAGCAATTTATAATTTGATAGGACAGGAACTGGGAGCCATTGTGGGTCTGATTTAAGGAGTGCGAACTGGCCCAATGATGCCCAGGCAAGAGGACTCTTGCTGTGGTCCCTTAGCCACAGAACCTGATAACTAAGAGCAAGAGTCGAGTTCACCTCGTGTTTCCCAGGTTACCACCAGTGGCATTGTCTAGGGTAGTCAATGCCTTACAAGGCAGGCAGTACAGATGATAAGACCCAAGACTGAACCCCGAACAGAGGAGAATTTACTGCACATTAAAAGGTACAACTTTAGCTAGTAAAATATTTGACTATAAAGATTTTCATACCTGACTTTCTTAGAGAAAAGAATCTGGATCCTCTCCAAGTCTATCTGCTTTTTTCTTCCTTTCATCAAAAATGATTTCCAAAGCAACAAACAGTATGAGCAAAGTGTAAATATTTTCAGAAGGAAAAAAAAAAAGAGCAGCAGGAGCCATCAGATTTGTATGAAGGCAAACAGCTCCCTCTCCATATGCTAATACTCTGGACAGTTACAAAATCAGGGAGGATACATATTTTTCTTCAAGAAGAGCTATCTTGATAGTGTGTTCAGTTCTCTGAGAGGCCTCAGCACACAGGTCATAGGTTGGGTTTTTCATAGACAAACCACTTGGTCCCCACATGAAAGATGACAATAATTTTGGCATACAAGAGGCACATGGAAACACTCAATGAACTAAGGAATAACCATTAGTAATGTAACCACAAATGCCTTATTCCACAAACAGGAAGAGTTGCTAGTATTTTTAGAGGGTACTGGTGAGCAGTCAAAAGAGCTTGACAAATTAACTAGTTTTTAAAATTTCAAGTGACCAAATATTTGCATCAAATAGAATACCACCCAATAATGAAACCTTTGTTTTTAAATGTATTTACCAAAAGCACAAAGTTAGCATTTGCTCTCCTGTAGGCACCTCAGTTTTGTCCATACAGAAGATGCACGTGCTTACCTTATACATGTGCACATACAAACACACACCCACAAACGAGGTAAAAAACGAGTGCTAATAATCTAAAAGTACTCCATGCGATCACAACTGTCAGAATGTTGGTTTTTTTCTAACTGGGGTAGGAAATGTGGTGGTTTTACTTTACTTTTCAAACTTTGGGGAGGAGGAGGAGGAGGAGGAGGAGATGGAAGAGGAAGTAGAGGAGGAAGAGGAGGTGGAGGAGGTAGGAGGCAGGATACAGGAGGAAGGTGATGAGTGTTCATCATGCAACAAAGAGACAACAGGAGTCAAACCCCCTCCCCAGGCCTTGCTAGGGCCTCACGGAGACGCGTGTTGCCATGCAGGAGACGCATAGTTCAGATTTCAGTCTTGCTTTTTTCATGCCTCCGATCAGAAAACATGGGAAGAAACACTGTAGATTTTTGCCTTCAAATCAGAGGAAGGGAATACATATGTTACAACCACAGCTATTTTTGTTGAAAAGTGTGAACACAGTACTCTGAGAACAAGTCTGGCTCCTTTCTGCAACTGACACTACTATGTCACTGGATCATGATCAAATGATCAAAGAGGAGAAAAGGTACTCCATCTTGTACCACGGAGGCAAGTAACAGGACGACAAGACAGGGTCCAAAGGATTGTATGCAAAAAGAAGCCACATCCATTAAAAAAACAGTATCCAAAATCTGGGCACACGTCTGTCAAAGGGGGGAAATGCATGAATGGCGACCCCCAAGAATGAAGACCATTATCTCCATCAGTATCATAGGGGGCATCCAAGATATGCCCAATTCAATTCTTGTCTCTACTTGGGTCTCTATTCCCACAACACAGAAGTGGCAGTCACATTATTCAGCTAGCAGTGTAAATGCCAAAGCTGCTGGGAACCTGAGTTTACTAAGTCTTGCTGGATACCAGTGTTTTTCATTAGGTATCTCCGGTTAGCCACCAGGTTAGTGCTAGGCAATTCTCATCCAGAATCAACTTAAACCCAGAGTCCAGAGTCCCAAGGTTCTTACAGGCATCATTCTTGGAAGTTGCCCCCTCCACTTTTGCCCCTAATTGAGTAAAAACAATAGAAAAATGGATCTCAATTTGTTACACAACACAGATCATATTTAACTAAATTACAGCTGCTTTGAATATAAACTTAACTGTAATAATCATTTACTGGTCAATGACATGTTCTCTCATAGATGAAAGTCGGTTACAATTCTTCTGTTTTCTTCTTCCCAACAGTGAGTCATCAAGGCCATGGTGCTTAAACACAAGGGTATTTCTTCAAGTCTATGACTCTTGAAGTCACAGTTCATCACTTCACTTCAGTTATTCTGGAAAATGCAAAAATCAACATAACATTATGTCTATTTCCTATGCATTAAGACAGGATAAATATTTTTAAAATTAAAAAAAAATTTTAATTTTTTATTTTTTAGAAGAAGCATTTCATTACAGCTTTAACATACTCAACAACAATTTCCAGAGAAAAGATATATCTCTTTCAAAAGTGACTATAAAATTTTTAGGTTCACAGTTGAATTAATATAGCTATACAATATTGAACTCAGTATAAACCTATAAGACATAAAATTGAATGAGGATATAACCTTTAAAAAAGATCTCCATTTCATTATTAAAATACAGTTTCATACAGAAAACTTCATTTTTAATGCAATTGACATTAAGATATTTGCACATGCATTTCTAATCTCTAAATATCTGATTATTACTAGTCACAGTTGGTTACTTTCTGAG
>NW_008345226.1:1518884-1570309 GCF_000622305.1 Nannospalax galili
TTACTCTTAAGGTCATTTGAAGATCTGTTCCTCAGGGGTCACATGGTCTTGGGAGGAGCCCCTGGCTCCTTTCTTTTACCAGTTCTGCCTATGTGAAGATAAGTCAAAGGTCCAGCTCAACCATGGTTAGCTTTGCTTGGAAGCATGGAGGAATGATTCCTCTGTGTTGACCCTCCTCTTTATAGACTGGACACTGGTTCAAGTCCATCTGGTGGGGTCTCCTCGGCCTCCTTGAGCAAGAGGACAGGTGACCCACCACCATTATAGGACATTTTGAGAGATGCTCATAGTCCCTTGGAACTAGTCGACCTAGGAGAGCAAGGAGCAAAAACTGTCCTTTATGTCCCTCTGACCAAATTATTATAGGCCTTAAAGATTGTCTGTTAAACATCCAAGAAGGTTAGTTCCTTTGGTCTGGTACTTTTAATTACTGTGTGCCATGTAGATAAAGCTTGGGCAAAGACTAATTGTTCTCAGATAAACCTTGCCTAGACATATATTTCTTGATCTAGTATGTATAATTTGTCAGTAGGTTGTAGGAATAATATGGTTCCCTCTGGTTTTTAAAACTAGCTAGGCATTATTTATTTCTCGCACTGTCTAACCCTTCCATCATGGTTTCCCCAATTAAGGTGCCCCCATTTTTCCCATTTCTTCCTTAAACTGTTTCAGATACATAGTATCTGAAAAATCATGAAAATATATCTGCAAAGGTCAAAGACAGAAATCAGGCAAATCCTTAACCCTTTTGGTTTTGGTAAATAAAATGTCAATGCTAAACAGAAATAAAAACCAACACAGGACCAGACGTGGTGGCGCAGGTCTTTAATTCCAACATGGGAGGCAGAGGCAGGTGGATCTCCGAGAGATCAAAGCCAGCCTGATCTACATAGCAAGCTCATTGCCAGCTGGGGCTACAGAGAGACCCTGTGTCAAAAAGACCAAAAACAAACAAACAAAACAACAACAACAACAAAAATCCAACACAGGCTGATAATCTTGGTTTGCTGTATGAGCTCAACAAAAGGCAGTGTATATTGATTTTTCAAAGGAAAAGTTATTGATCAAAGAATGACATTCCATCCCATTCATTTTAAATTTACATCATTCAGTTAATATAAGTGAAAGAGATATAGGACCAGGTGTAGGTAAAGTAGTCCCTGAACCTTGAACTTCATTCATGGGCCAAAGCACACTGTGAGCACTGAGCAGGCATCAGAAGAATGCTCATCAACAGACATTAAAAAATTTTTGATCAGCTAAATGTGGACAGAATTCAGGACATTTCAAAGCTGATAGCAAACATCATGTGCTATGAAGAAGTAAAAGTTCAAAACAAAATGTTCTCTAGGTGGTTATCTCCAACATAGTGGCTCCAAAATAAATAAATAGCTGCATTTTGAGGGAAATTAACAAAGTGGTACTGAAGCTTTTTATATTGGTTTTCTGCAAATCGAGAAAATTTAGGTTCTTTGTCCAACTACAGAAAAATGACACCATGGTAGGTAAAAGACAGATGACAAAAGTTGAAAAAAATAGTACACCAGGGGTGACAGGAAGAGGCCAGGCCTCCAGAGTCTCTTTCCACTTACTCCTGCTAAGAACAGTATTCTTTAGGTAGCAGTGGCCTGGATAACAGAACAAACATTGAAAAGCTGTGAAAGAAATCTACAACCATGGTTCATTCTGTGACTCCTTGTTGAATACAAGTATAAGCACTGTTTTAAATTTAGCCTACCCAACACACGATCAAAGTGTTTTTAATCTTATGCAAAAATTAATTGTACTCAGGGGAACAAGGCCTCCCATGCTAAATGCTGTACTTTGTTATGGAGGTGAATAGGCAGGTCATAGACTGTAAAACACTAAAATATTTACCGGAGAAAGGAATGGTTGTAAATATCAATGGTATAAGGAGATTTTTGGAAATAACATAAACAAATACAAATAGTTATAAATGCCAGTGGAGATTTTTGGAAATAACATAAACAAATACAAATAGTTATAAATGCCAGTGGAGCTGAAGAATCAGAGTTTGCTAAGGTGAAATTGTAATATATTAAGGTGAAAAAAAAAGTCATAGACTCAATTAATAAGGATTAGCAAATACCTGTGCTAGAAATATTCAGGAAACATTATATTTAACTATTAATTCAGAGTTCAAAAAAGAGGGAGAAAATGGGATGAGTAATCATGTCTCTCTCCATCTCTCTTTAATTCTTTCCCACAGGTTGGAACTAAGCTCTGCTTGGGAAAGTGGTTATATTAAGGCCCTGTGTGCAACACGCAACAAAATCACCTCCACAAGCATAAAAGAACCTCCTGTTGAGATCATAAGGATTTGTGCCATATTATCCATGCACCTTATAAAAAACATTTTAAAGTGAAAATCAACAGGTACTCAATGTGAAACATATTTTATAAAAAGTGGTAATTTCTCTGCAGTGGAATCAAGAAAGTCTGATTTGTGAGACCCTAAATGTTTTTATAGGAATTAAATTTCATTTTTCGTCCAAGTATATCTAAGTTTTATCATTAAGAAGTGTGGGCCTTTTTGATTGACAATGTCCATACATCAACAATGCACACTGGTAGGAGGGTTTTACACTTACCGTCATTCATCATTCCTTTCGATTCTTTAAATGCTAAGGATTAGTAACAAGCCAAGAAGACAGTTAGTAAGATTCTACAGTTAGAAATTATCTCAAAATAAATAAGCAGCAACACAAAGCTAACTACTCCACAACTAGATAGCCAGATTCATTAGAGGCTATCGTTCATTGCAAAGCATTTCTATGGCTGAAACCCACAGCATCCACAATGCAAACAGACTTAGTGGGGAATATAGATCAAGATCTACAAAGAAAGTGAAACATTCTGGTCTCACTCCACGGTGGCAGCCTGTATTTTTCTGAAATTGTCAAATCAGAAATTGGAAGTCATTGAGATTCTGACCTACTGAGGGTACGTATCACCTTGGGTCAGTACAAAAGGTCAATGGTCCCCTTGCCCAAATGTCACTTGGCCAGTGAAAGCAACTACGGCAGGCATAGGACAGTGAGAATATTGCAAAAGCAGTACTACCAATTTTTGATGAATGATCAAGAAAAGAGAGGCCAAGGCGTGAGAAAAAACAAATAACAAAAAAAAATACCCCAAACTAAGATAGAAGGGCATTCAGTTCAAATTATGATCTAGTAATGGACCAAGACTAATATATAAGTTTATAATAAGCACATACCATTAAGGGGTTCCTCTACAGCTTTCTGGAAAATAGTTAAAATATGTTTACATAAAATTTAATTTACTACATGTCTTTCATACTAGCATATAGTAATATTAACATATATTGTAAGCAATGAATCCTATAGTCTAAAAACAAAACAGCGAAGGCTTAATGAAACAAAGCTTCCCAAGTCTAATTAATAGTTTAATAATAACTGTATTATTCTCTTAGTATTTTTTTCTGTGCAGAATTTCCCACTCCACCCACCTCTCTCAGTTGGAAAAAAAAACTTCTCATAAAAATATTAATGTGCAAACATGCAAATAGCAACAACAGATATAGAAGCAGTTAAGAGATGGAAGCCAGGCAGAATCATCTTCACAGCATGCAAACTGAACTCAGTAACAAGGAAAGAAAACTGTTAGGCTTTGACCCTCTAACTGCTGAGTTATCTCTAAGAGGCATTAGGAAAACTGCTGGATGTTTGTGATTAAGGTAGCTATGGCACCAGTCTCCTCAAAATAAAAAGCTGTGGTAAATGAACACACCCTGCCCCACTCTATCTTTTAGGTGTGTCCTTGAAGGCTGCCAGACTTATCTGTCACTTATCATATACAGGAAGCTGAATACAATACAGTCTCATATTTAGATCTTATTTCCATAAGGAATACTTAGGCATGTCACCATGATAAGTCTATAAAGTGATTTTTTTCTCATCTATCACCTCCTAAATTTGCTCTTTTTCTTAGAATTTTCCCAGAGAGCTTTTGATGGTATCCCAAATACAGTGGAACCTACAGGACACCTTTGAGAGAAAAATGTTCATAAAAAGGGGAGCCATTATTTGGAACAGGTTTTTATTCAACAACATCTGTCTTGTAGACTATCATTTTAAAAGAAATCAATTTATCAAAAATTTTTCTTTCATATTGTCAAATCTGAAATTGTCATTCAATGTATTCACATCAACCAAACCCAACAGGTGAGGAAACACTGTAATCAGCTTCCTTCTGATAGAAGAATCATATTCTTAGACATAAACTTTCAAATTCTGGGACTATTAAGTGAGAACAATCTTAAGGGGTCACATTTTACCCACTGATACTTAAATCACCCAACATCAGTTTTAGAGTAAGAATCAGACCCATTCATGTAAAGGTCATGAAATGACTTCCACACTGTCTTAATTGATGTCACATTAAGCAGAGAGCAAAATAGCTCAATATTCCAATTACCAGTCTTCACTCTAATTCATCAAGCAATCATTCCCCAAATTCATTTAATAAATCTGAACTTACCCTAGGAGGTTGTATAGTCCTCTGATTGGAAGCTGATATAAACAAAAATAAGAATACAAATTCAATAATGAAATCAATTTAAGCAATGTAATATTTAATTTTAAGATAAAATGTTCAGAGCTAAAACTAGAGGGTACCAAAGACTCCAAGAAAGGAGTTCCTGCTTTAATAGTCTATTCAAAAAATACAGAATATTCTTGATAAGGAAGTAAATAAGACACCTATAACAGATAATACACATTCTCTCATGGGCACACTGTCTGTCCCCACAATCAATTACTTGCAAAAATGCTGTCAACCCATTTCTCCCTATTTTTCAGCTGGGATGTGGACAGAACATGGCAGTGAATGACCTCCCCTCTACAGCATCTCCTTCATCTCACTGTTCTTGTGCCTAGTTCCACAACCTTTTGTTCTTTTTTTTCATCGTTCCAGTGTTTGAAGCTCCAGACAGCTATGAAACTAAAAGAAAACATTCAGATCTCTCTGAGTCTAAAGAGCTATCCGAAGCAGTCGCTTTCAGACCAACCAGTGCCTTCTATGTATATTCCTCCTCAGTTACTCCGAGTTACTCCATTCACTGCTTCTGAACAGATTAACTAACGAAGATGCAGGAACAGAGGGCATGAACTAAATGACAAGAGGGAAAAGAACTACTTTGGATTGGTAGGAAAGATAGCATCCTTATAAAATCTGGTGAGGAAGCCCCAGAAAAATCAAAACCAATTCTTAACACACAATCAGTGTCCGTAATGAAAACAGGACCAACAACATCCTTTGACTAATTCAATGTTCTTTTCCTAGGCATTATTTCCTACCCCACCTGTGTTGCATAGCCTCAGTTGTCGGCTGGACATACCTGGGAAGAGGGAACCTCAACTGGGGAATTTCTTCTACTAGATTGGCTTTGTGGGCATGGCTGTGAGGCATTTCCCTGATTGTTGAATGATTTGGGAGGGCTCAGCCCACTGTGGGTGGTGCCACCTCTGGACAGGTATGTCTGTTGTATAAGAAAGCAGGCTAAGCATGGGCCAGAGAAGCAAGTCAGCAAGCAGTGTTCCTCCACAGTTTGTCCTTCAGATTCCTACCCTGAGCTCCTACCCTGGCTCTCCTGGTGATGAACTATAACCTGCAAGGTAAAATAAATCCTTCTCCCCCAAATTGGCTTTGGTCAGTATTTTTAATCACAGCAACAGAAAGAAACTAGGACAGATGTTGGTACCAGGATCATGGGGTATTGCTGTGACAGACCTGACGTTGTTTTGGGGAGGATTGTGAAAGTATTTAGAACTTTGGGCTGGAAAAGTCACTGAGTGCTCAGAGCTTAGTGAGCTGTTGCTGTGGACCTTGGAATAATTAAGCTGAAGGAGATATGGATGATGGAGGCATGGCTTGTGAGGCTTCAAAGAGAAGTAAAGATTATCAGGGTTATTTACGTGGAATTAAGAATTTTTGCAAGTGAAACCTTTTGTGTTTTACTGGGCTGAAAATCAGCTGTGGGTAACAAGAGACTGACATCATTGAGGTGAAAACTGGGAAGTTATTTCCTCGGTCAGCACACAGAAGCTGCAGTCCAGAGGGCACCTAAGGCTCCATCTTAAGCTGGAAGTACTGGTTTTGAAGGCATAAAGGGGTAATGGTGAGATTCCAAGGCTTGGCATCATGTAAGGCCAGAAGAAGTATTTGGTGAAGGTGCAGCCTCGGTTGCGATGGAAACCCTGGAATACTGGAGATGCCAGGACCATGGCACAACCACCAAGGGCAGCAGCAGGTGGAATGGAACTGGCCTGAGCCTACGAAATAAGCTGTGTGTGCTTTGGACCAGAGCCAGAGAAGTAAAGAGACTTTTTAAGGAGACTTTGAACTTTTAACGTATTTGAAGTTTTAAGGACTGTGGGACTTCTAAAGCCATACTATTTTATACTGTAATATTAATACTGAGATCTTGGGGATAAGAAGTGGAATGGTTGTGGTTTAATGGTGATGTGATTCTATGTCAAGTTTGACAAGAGGTCAACTGTGCTGGATAGCTTTAGCTTTCAACTTGATATACCTGGGAAGAGGGACCCTCAACTAGGGAATTGATCAGCCTGGCCTTGATCTCTCAGAGATGGATCTGCTTGCCTCTACCTTCTGAGTGGTAGGATTATAGGCATGCTCCACCAGGCCTAGTTGAGGCATTTTCTTGAAGAGTAATGTGGGAGGGCTTAGCTCACTGTGGGCAGTGCCAAACCTGGGCAGGTATGCCTGTATTGTATAAGAAAGCAGGCTGAGCATGGGCCAGAGGAGCAAGCCAGTAAGCAGAGTTCCTCTATAGTCTGTACCTCAGTTCCTGTCTCTGGGTTCCTGCCCTGACTTCCCTCAGTGATAACCTATTACCCAGGAGATGTAAGCTAAAATAAACCTTTTCCTCCCTAAGTTAGCTTTGGTCAGTGTTTTTATGACAGCAACAGAAAGAAACTAGAATACTACCCAGGTCTCTCAGTTCAGAAATGCAAAGTTCTCACAAAAATATTACAGTACAAACATTCAGAGAGCAACAACAGAATACATAGCACAATTAAACAAGAGAAGGTAGCAAAACAGAATCATTTCCAAGCCCTGAGAACTGAACTCAGAAACAGGTAAAGAAAACATGTAGGATTTATAAATTCCACTGAAACCTGGACTGGCTGGCAGACAGGCTGGGTTTCCTCATTAGTAGACAGAGATGGGCCCAGGACAGCTCTCCTGGTCTCTGCAAGTTACTTGCTGCCACTCCCTCATGCCTACTCAGCAAGCTTCTAAAGCTGTTGGGAAACAGGGCAGTCAATTCATGGGCTAAGCCTGACAAGGCTCTGTCAAACAGGAAAAGGAGAAACAAAGATGGCTAGATGGTGATGGTCAGGGAAGGTGAAAAGGAAACAAGATGAGCAGGGCAAAGCTAGCTGTGGAGGGGCAGGTAAGAAAAGAGCATGCATGCAAAGAGGGTATATGGAAACATTCCACAGTTAAACAAGGGAGGGGAGCAAAGCAGAAGAATTTTTTTAAGTTATGCAAATTGAACTCAGTAACTGGGATAAAGGAGGGCTCAGCTAAGACATTTATACCACCCCCACTAAGGGTTAGGGAACATTCCAGAAGAGGAGACAGGAAGAATGTAAGAACTAAAAGACAGGAAGATGGGCAATGGAATGCCATATTCTGGGCATGACACATCCATTCAATCATGGAGTCAATGCAACTATACTCACCTATACTGAGCCTCAACGACAGTGGGTCTGTCAAAAGCCAACCAAGGATGGGGGAGAAGCCTAAGAGGTGCTACACCCAGTGAACTAGTGGCCACTGATAGAACAAATTTAATAATAAAAAATTTAAAAGAATGAGAGAGTACTGTAGTGTGGGTATATACCATAAACAATTGAAAAAAATATAAGATGTTTAACTTAAGAGTATTTGGGCACCATATTTTTGCTACTCTCAACCTTGGTCAGAGAAGCATCTTTTTGCAGTAGTCAGTGTTTAATGTAGGCTTGTGATAGGTCAAAGGGCTGGGAACCAGTGATTGTGACTGGTCGGCTGCAGATGGATCATCTACAACAACCTCCCCACCCAAGGCTCAGAGAACACCTCAGAAGAGTAATCAGAAAGAATGTAATGGCTGAGGATGGGGTAGGAGAGCTGTGAAATACTATCTTCTGGGCAGGACATGATGGCCATACACAATGACTCACAGTAGATGGAGTTGCCTATACAAGATGAAGTCAGAGTTCCAGCATGGTTGGGGGGGCGTGTCCCAGGGCCCAACTCTTAGATGAGAGACTACTGACAGCTGATGGCTGCTGAGAAAGGGAGAGCTACTTTTCTTTGGGGATGTGGCTGCTGGCAGGTTGCTTATGCCCCTGTGGAAGGTCTCACATCTATTCCCATATGGTCAGCACTAACTGGACTCGGGAGACTATCAATAACAGTAGTAATAATCAAAGAGGACATGAAGTCTAGAAGGAGA
This sequence comes from Nannospalax galili, assembly GCF_000622305.1. Taxonomy (NCBI): domain Eukaryota; kingdom Metazoa; phylum Chordata; class Mammalia; order Rodentia; family Spalacidae; genus Nannospalax; species Nannospalax galili. Next base: position 1,527,400 of record NW_008345226.1, read on the forward strand.
TGGATTGGTGGGTCCAATCCTGAGGGAGATAGAGGAAGACAGTATGGAGTGGAAATAAATTTAATTAAAATACATTGTATACATGTAAGAAAATTTCAAAGAATAGATAAGAAGTATTATTTTTAAAAATTTTTACAAGAGGGACTGGAGAGATTGCTCAGTGGTTAAGAGTACTGACTGCTCTTGCAGAGGACCCAGGTTTGGGAACCCATATGCCAGCTAACAACCATCCATAACTTCAGTTCCAAGGGATCCAACTCCCTCTTCTGACCTCTGTGGGCACTGCATGACACAGTGCCCTTACATACATGCAGGCAATACACTCCTATACATAAAAGTCATAAATAAAATATTAAAAAATAAAAATGTTAAAAAGAGGGAAGAAATGGAACACGCCCTAATGGTAATTCCTTGGCTTTTGCTCATAAACACTGCTAAAATGATGCTTGTTTAAAAATGATGATTGAGGATCACTAAATAGCAATGAATCTTTAATACTGCTAATTATTTTTGAGAATAAATACTAAGGAAAACTTCTTTTTCAAAAAATTAGTCACTGCTACACTTTGGAGGAGCTGTCAATTCTCCTCAAGAAGAAATTTGTCAATACAAAAAGGACCACTGAATTAAAAGAAAAAATGAGAAAGTAAACCACACACACACACACACACACACACACACACACACACACAAACTAGATGGTGTGACTCTGACAAAAATATAAATATTTCAGTAGAGAGCCCTCCTAAGTTGCTCTAATTTAATTCATTCACCACTAGCAATGGGTGTATCCTTGGGAAACATCACTGTAAGTCATTAGTTTTGTGTAATGCCCATGTCTTGCCTACTCAAAGTGAAACAAATACCAAATACTGAAAAAAAACACACCAAATAACCAGAGACAAACTGGTGAGCCTGAGATGGCTACAGCCAATGAAACAGAGAAGCCCAGTGACCATGAAGGACAGAAGAACATCATCTAACCCTTACTTCTAAAAGCAATAGGATGATATAAGTGTGAGGCATCCTTCCAATGGCCAACCACACTCTGTGAGGTACAGGTATGTGCCTGCCCTCATGGGCTCCATGTCTCTGTTAGTGCCATGGGTGACTTAAATGAAAGATTCTCATTGTGAAGGCACTTGGGGGGAGGGTTGTTCCTCATATACAAGCATAAAGGCAACCTCTTTTGAACGTGGTAGAGAGTGAAACTTGTTGAGATACATCACATCTAGTAGCCTCCCAAATAAGCCAAGCAAAGTTAGAACCTTGTGATAGACCATCAAGAAGACTGTATATACAACTTACCTCAACAACCATGCCCTATACCTAAGTTTTGTAAAGAAAAAGGAGCTATCTGAATCTGACTGGTAATAGGAAGGGTCAGAGATAACATTTTAGAGCTATATTTGAGCTCATAAATGTGTTTATCACCAGTAATGTTAAAAGTGGTCAAGTAATTCTCCTTTTCACCAACAACAGGAGAGTTGCTGACTTCCAGTTGCTAGGAAATGACACACTGGGCTGGCCTATTCAGAAAAAAGATCTCTGAGGAACAGTGGCTATGAAGGACACTAGTCAGATGTGATACTCTAATATTGTAAAACTAAACTTACAGAAGCTCATTTACTGGAGTTAATTCTGTGGGGACACAGCCAATGTGACAAGGAACAATGATGTCTGGTCTGCTGCAGCCATGTATCATGCACCTTGGCACTGACAGCCATATTTTTTAAACCCCAAACTTTTAGCATTCCACATTAGCTTACTTGCAATCTTGCAATGCTTCTTGGTTTGTCATTCTCTTTCTGAAAAAAAACTGACTATATACTGTAAATATCTTTTCACATTTTCAGAAATAATTTTCAAATGATTTATTTACAGCTTGTAAACAATGGACAAGGAAATATATCTGAACATACACACAACCACACACATACACACAAAACATATGTATGGGTACGTATATGTGTGTTTGTGTATGCATATATATATAATTTCTGCTTCTATATCATTCTAGAATGTCTGAAAAGTGTGGTAGACATGGTTTTGACTGCTACCAGGTTGATTTATATCAGAACAGTTCTACACGCCCTTATACTGAACTGTATGATAATGGCTTTAAAAATAAACAAGTTCTGAGCCTTATAAATAATGATTATAGATATAGTATTCTACACAAACAACAAGCTCAACTTTACTGAATACAGTTAGTTCCTTTTAATCTTTTATATGCACTCATATTAACTTATTATTCCCAGTCACTTTTCTGACTTCATAAAATTAAAATGCTTCTAGTAAGAAAGAAAAAAATTCAATATAGTTAAAGGCAAAAAAAAAGTCTACAGAAAGTGAAAGCCAAAATCCTATTCCTTAAAATTACAATTAAGGCTACAAATTTAAACTCGGAAATAATGATAAATATAAAAGTTAGGATTCTCACAGGAATATTAACTCACTTTAGAGAGAGAGGTTGTTTTTTTTAACTATCTGAAGAGTTTTATTGCATTTAATTCAAAAGATATTCATTTTATAGCCACATCTGCAAAGAGCAGGAGTTTTTGTAGAGACATTTACAACTTTTTCTTTCTGATACAAATGCTCAAATTTGCAACCTTAATGTTACATATATTCAGACTTAAGCAGTCAGAACACATAAGCAAAACACATTAATTTTCCTATTCTACCACAGTGTGTATCTAAAAAGCAGCTTTCTTGTACCTTTTCTCTTGTTGCCTTTCAATTGACCGATGGTGTTTTTCTGTACTCTGGCATCAGACAAGTTGATTTGGAAAGTTAATTTAGGATGTTTTCAAAGTTAAAAAAAAAATGGACTAACTTCTTAACATATAATAGTTTATTTATCCAGTAAACCATGCTAAAGAAAAAATAATTTGGGGTACTTGTAGAGATTTCACTTTTATTCTGTCTTAATTTAGAAAAATAACATTTGCAATTACAGCATTTTTACAGGCTTAGTAGGGATGTAAGTCATTGAGAAAGTGGAAGAACAGAGGCAGAGGGCACCTGATATGGAAACACGGGAATCCTGGGAACAAAAGGAGCCTATCCAGATAGGGAGGAAGAAATTAGAATGCTTGGAGAGCTGACCACCACTCAGACACCTAATCCTACCCCAGCAGAGTTATGTAAATGTTGCAGGTCACATACTGCTCTTAGCATTCATGGAAGTAGCAAAATCAGCAGTGTCATCCTTCAAGACCAGACACAGGCTGATTATAAGACTCAACAAAAATAGAATCACATCAGAATTCAAGACATCGGAGCCTCCTCCTGAGCTAGCCCACTGCAGATGTCTGAGTTGTGTTTTATGGGTTGATATGACATAAAAATCAGAAAAGTTCACCAAGAAACAACTATTATTTATGGACACACAAACAGGTAGATTTTAGAGTGTTTAGTTGTTTAACTAAGAAACATTCAATATAGGGGAGAAAAGAATGTATCACAGATCAAATTCAATCACCAGACATTAAGAAATGAAGTTCAGAGGTAAAGGTAAAATGTCTTCCAAAGTCTTATGTAAATCATATGAAAATTTTCTTTATAATAATTTTTGTATTAATTTTTAGAAAAGTGGGGTTTATCGATGAACAAATCAGAAATAATAATGATTCATTTTACCAGTTTGTAACTTTTGGTTATTTTGATAAGTAGTAAAGAGTTTGCTGTACTTCACAAATATACTAAAATATTTCTTTTAAGGGAGACTACCATAAATTCGATGGCAGGGAACAAGTCTGACTTAGATAAGACATACTAGTCTCAGGCACTACTAAAAGCATCTATCTCTGTCTACACATATTGAAAATAAAAATGAAGAAGTCTGCTACCTGAAAATTGGCAGATTAAATACCAAATGATGAATCGAAGGCCACACTTAATAAACATTGACTTCAAAAGTAGTAAAATCTTAAAAACTGTATTACTGGTTTTAACTAAAAGTGTTTTAAAGTAACACTCTGCTTCACATTTAAAGTCACTGTACTTCACATTAGCAGAAGTGAAGGGCTTTGACTTTCAATTCTTGTCTCAGGTGTCTGTACACGTAAAAGGAGCAGAATGACAGACAAAAAGGCCTCAGTAAAAGAGCTCTATGAGAGATAACAGAACAATTAAAAGCCTTCCTACTAATTAAAATGGAGCCTTCAAAGATCTCTTCTTTGCTTGCCATAAAAATTATATAATTCTGGGGCTGGATAGATGGCTCAGCGATTAAGAACACTGGTTGTTCTTGTAGAAGACAAGGGTTCGAATCCCAGCACCCACACGGCAGCTAACAACTGTCTGTCTCTCCAGTCCCAGAGGATCCAACAGTCTCTTCTGTCCTCCACAGGCATTGCACAACACGGGTGCACTTACTTATATGTGGGCAATGCATGCATACACATAAAATAAAAGTAATAAATAAAAATTTAAAAAATTCTATAATTCTGTTGCACAATTCCATTTTCTTTCATAGTTTATAATCCAAACTTTTCATGAATTCATATGTCTTCTCTTTTTAATTAGCATTATTCCAACTTTATTTTCTCACTTTTGGAGCCATCATAGATTTCTTTGGCCCTAGGCTGGAGGAACTGACTAATATTTTCTAAATTATACATCTGAAATTCTTGGCATGCACAAGCTAACAAAAATAAGACTGACTTACCCACAAACTTCATATAAACTAGTCCAAGTAATTCTGCTAGAGCTATGACACCCAAATCTGAAATCAAAAGGGGGCCGTGCACTGGTTCACATGCTGTAGAAACAAATGAAATTCTGTATTAGAAATGCATATGAAATAACTACAATTTTATTTAAAGGAATCAACAATAATAATATCAAGGTGATTATTTTCTTTGTTGCTTCTTGGTGGTGCTGGGAAGCCAACTCAGTACTACTTACGTACTGGACAACAGCTCTATCACTGAGCTATATCCCAACATATATCCAGTCTTAAGGAGATTATTTCTTATTTTAACAATCACTAAGTAAACACTATCAACATGTCTATTGTGTAAAAGCATCTTTATTACTAACTCAGTGAAATAGCTCTAAATTATTACAAGAAAAAAGCCCTCCTTTACACAGCATACTCATCAAGAAGAATGGAAAATAGTGTCTGAAGTCTGAGGCGCCAATCAATTCGAACCTGACTCTTTTATAAGTTCTCTCTCAAATGTGGGCATAATAGTTTGGCTGTGAGGACAGTCATGCCACAAGTGATATGTAGCCAGCATTCTTGTAGCAGTGGGAAAAGTACTATTCCCACTGGGGAGGAGAGGAGAGTGGAAAAAGAAAGGCTCACAATGCTGAAAAGTGTGTGGAGAAACAAAATCTCTGTCCCTGATGGTGTTACCACACAGAGTTTGGCAGTTTCCTACAAAACAAACTGTACCTTAACACATAATACAAAAATTGCACTCTTGGTATTTACCCAAATAGAGTTGAAAATTTATATCCACATAAAACATGTTCATAGATGTTTACAGTAGCTTTATTCATCTGTCACAAAAGCAGAAAGCCACCAGGATGGCCCTCAATGGGTGAATGCTAAATGCTAAACACATTATGGCATAGTCACACAACAATATTTTTCAGCACTAATGAGCTACCAAGCTATAAAAAGACATGGAAGAAACTTAGATTCCTATTTCTAAGTGAAAGAAGCCCACATGAAAAGGCTATATGCAGCAGGAATCTAGCTAAGACATTCTGGAAAATGTGAAACCATGTGGAGACTAAAAAGGTCAGGGATGTTGAGGGTTAGGAGGAGGGACAGGTGACTAAACAGGACGTAGGACATTATTCTATTTGATACCACAGTGTGGTACATGTCACTGTACATCTGTCATAGCCACAGGATGTACTATAACACCAGTAATGACCCATGATGTAAGCTATTAACTGGGTGATAATGATGTTTCCATGTTGGTTCATCAACTGCACCAGTCTGGTGTGGGGTATTGGGGGAAGCTGTGGGTGTGGGGGCATAGGAAATGGGTGTGGTTATGGTAACTGTCTTTTCCACTCAGTTTTTCTGTGAACCTAAAACTGAGCTAAAAGAAAGCTTTAAAAAGAAAAACAAAGAAAAGAAAAAGAAGAGAAAATAAGAGCTCTGTGCAAAAGAAATTAAAATTGGGACTATAGAAGGGTGTGACTCTTACCCATGATACAGAGACACAGTCCAACCACAGCAAGAACATAGCCCAGCACCTGAGTGATCAGTATGGCAATGGTGAAGGAGGTCATCCCAAAAGCTGAGCAAAGGAAAAAGACATAATAGAAATGTGTTGAGCATTGACATTGGATGCAATAAAGAGGAAGATCCTATGACCAAAGACAGACTGTAGTTCCTTATCAGATGATGCCGTTTTTCAGTTAATCCTTCCATAAGCATGCCAGCTCAAGATTCACACATTCTGCAGGCTTTTGTTGACATAGTCCTCTGAGAGGGACTAGCAGTTTTTACCAAAATCTTGGAGCAATGTGATTTTGACCACACATACAGCATGAATGGATGTCATGCATGGCTTTTCTACATGCACAAAACTGATATGCTGGAAAGAACGACTACAAAAATATCATAACCTCTGTACTGTGTATTGACAAGATCTGTGCTTTTCTAATGAGCTGGTATTTTAATATATAGCAAGTTAAAGGATCTAAGACTTGCTGTTAAATGAGACTCTTTAACAGTAAAAATATGATAGTGTCTGACTTTTAAAGAGCAGAGAAAATAATACTGAGTATAGTTAGGATACCACACTGTTTTTTAAAACTAGTGTTAGCAATAACTAAAGAAAGTACATTTCCAGGGGCTGGAGAGATGGCTCAGTGGTTAAGAACGCTGGCTGTTCTTGCAGAAGACCTGGGTCTGAATCCCAGCACCCACATGGCAGCTAATAACTGTCTGTAACTCCAGTCCCAGGGGATCCGAGAGCCTCTTCTGACCTCCGTGGGCATTGCATGACATGGGTGCACTTACCTACATGCAGGCAATATACACATACACATAAAATGAAAATAATAAATAAAATAAAAAAAAGAGAAAGTACATTTCCAAAACCTGTGATTTATACTCCCATCTTGTAGAACTAGTTTTTTCAATGCAGAGGGTAGGTAAAAGAAAAAGAATGTGTTTACTATTTACGTATAACTACAAAAGACTGAAAATAGAATATTTAAATAATTAAAATTATACAACATACTTTAAAATTATGCCAATTCCATCAAATACATAGGAAATTACTTTTCACAAAATAATCGTTGAAAAGATCTAACATAATCTCAAAATCAATCTATATGACAAATCTTACTAAGGGTATAAAAAGTAATCTAATAAATCAACTTTTACTGAGCTGTTAACCAAATTGGACTATTTTCACCAAAAGTACTTTTTTTTTTTTTTTTTTTTTTTTGGTCTTTTCGAAACAGGGTCTCCCTGTAGGCCCAGCTGTCCTGGAACTCACTATGTAGACCAGGCTGGCCTTGAGATCTGCCTGCCTCTGCCTCTGCCTCCCAAGTGCTGGGACTAAAGGCATGCACCACCACGCCCTGCCAAAAGCACTTTTTTAAAAAAAGGAAAATGCTAATCTCAGACTGTAAGAACAAATACTTACCTGTCATAAAAACATTGTACTGAAGTAATATTAATATTCCTGTAGAAATTACAATGAGACCAAGTCCAGAAGCATTCTTCACTGGGTATTCTCCTGTTAAAAAATAAGTATGTTTACATTGTTTTCATACAGACTTTTTGTGAAGTTACTCAGTTTGTTGAATGTTTTAATCTCAATGCTACTCTTATAAAGTGTGAAAGGTTTAAATGTTTCCCTCATTTCACACGAAATAAGTGATTCTTTTTTAAACTTTAAGACCAAGCTAAAGGATTTACATCTCAACATGTTGAATTGGCCTTAACTTTATAGAATTCTAAGGGAAACTCCCTCTTCATCTTTTACCATCCCCTCATTCACAGTATCAGTCACTCAAAGCCAGTCAATTGCTCTTTCAAGTTGTCTTCTGATTTCTTCTACCCCCAGGCCCCCAGCAACTCTGGATGCACAGAGAGCTGCCAAATCCATGTTCCTAAAGCTTCTACTTGCACTGTCTCCCTAAGAAACAATAGTGGCATTCCACAAGCTGTTGCTGTGATCCTGGCCTGTTGGCTTTTCTTCCCTTGTGTTTCTGCCCTTGTTTCCACCCACACTTCCATCCTTCAGCTGCCACTGCTACTTCAGGCAGACATGGTTCCTGGGTCAGTGCCCACTTCTGCATCCTGGGCAATGAAGCTTGCCTCCATAGTGGTTTGGATGGTGGCTCTGGTTATAGTCCCAATTCTCCATCCTCAGAATCTATGAATACCACTTTATGTAGCAGAAGAGTGAAATACATTAAATGGGAAAGATATGCTGTTAAGGATCTATAAGGAAGACTATCCTGAGCTAAATGAGTGTTCCTAATGCCAATGATAAGTGTGCTTGTGAGAGAGGGGAAGGGAGGGAGATCTCACACAGACACAGAAAGGAGAGCACAGAGGAGACGAGGAGACAGAGATGCAAGCTAGGAAATGTCAAGCATTATCTGCAAACACTGGAAGCCAGACGAGGCAGGCAATGGATTTTCCTCTTGAGCTTTGAGATGGAGTCTCAAGAGAGACTCCAGATCCTTTAATAGAGTATCTGTTGTTTGAGGCCACACCTGTCACAACAGTCCTAGAAACCAATATAGTCCCCCCACCTTGGGATTCCTCCTCACATTAGCCCTGTACCTGCCACAGTACCTGTGCATCTCACCTGGGATGAACAGAATGGCTCCAACGATGACGATCACAGTGAGCACTAGCCCAGCAATGAGTAACAGAATGATTCTCTTATTCGTACGAGCAGATTTATATTTAAGTGCTTCAAAGGAAAACAAAGAATTACATAACTCAGTCACAAGTGATGCCATTTCTGTAATGCACAATGTGCAGAGAGAACTGACAACTCACTGAAGGGAGCAACCTTTGAACTCCTTCCTCTCACCAACCTCTATCACTATAAGCAGAGGGATTCACGGTCATGGGCTGATGGACACAGGGTCACAACAGTGTAAATCTGACTGCTGCGTGTGGAGGCGGCACTTTATTCCCTTGCATTTTACATTATGGAGGTATATATCAGGCTTTCTAAACTGAAACATCATTAAGCTTTTCGATATATATTTTTTTAAACTGAAGAGTGGCCCTGTGTATTATTGAACATGGCAGAATCCACACACTAAAAACCAGTAAGTGATCCCCTCCCCATCTATAAATCAAAATATTTTTAGACATTTTCCATGTTCCCTGAGGAGCAAAATTACCCCCAGATTGATAATACAACAGATACACCCAACACGGATAAAAAAAATAACTGGTTAAAGAGCAATACTGAGAAAAAGTTATTTCCTTTTATAAAAATTAGTAAAATACCTAGAAGTTTGGATAGTTTGTTTTCTTGAAAAGGCAGAGACAAAATATTGAACAAAGTACACCCTCACACAATCTTTATGGAGAAAAGCCTACAACTTTCAACTAAGATATTTAAATAAAAATACACTGCCAGGATCCAAGAGGATTCACCGTCAGTATTCCCATACAGCCTCACGCTCAAGACTGCTACTTTCCCTAGATGGTCATATGAGGTGGAGCTAACAATGTTTGCTTTGACTTGCTATTAACCTTTTTGTTTGGATTAACACTGAAATTAATTTTTCATCAAAAAACTGTTAAAGGGTACCAAAGACCAGACTGAGGAGCAGAGAGCAACAGGATGTGTGACAAAAACTCTGCTGGTACCACCTACACACAACATTTTCCCTCTTGGTAGTCAAGAGGCAACTGGCCTAAGAGGGAAATCTTTTAAATGTTATATTTGCTTTTAATTTTCTTCTACTACAATAATGAACCGATTAAATAAAGTAAAATTAGGGGTTGGAGAGATGGATCAGCAGTTAAGAACACTGACTGTTCTTGCAGAAGACCCAGGTTCAGATACCAGCACCCACATGGCAGCTAGCAACTGTTCATAACTCCAGTTCCAGGGGATCCAACGGCCTCTTCTGTCCTCCGCAGGCATTGCACGACACAAGTGCACTTACCTACATACAGGCAATACACTCATACACAAAAAATAAAAATAATGAATATAATATTTAAAAAAATAAAGCAAACTCCTTAATGACTAGGATAAAAAAAAAAATCTAGGTTCAGGTACACTGCAGGTACCTGAAGGTTTGTATTACTACCCTTCTACCTTCTTTTCTGCTGCTGTGATAAAACATTCTGACCAAAAGCAACTTAGGGGACGAAAGGGTTTATTCTGCCTACAAGTTATAGTCCATCACTGAGGGATGTCCCAGTTAGAGCTCAAACAGGACCTTGAAGCAGTACCACAGGACCACAGGGGTGTGCTGCTTGCTGCTGGCCAGCTCACTTCACAGACTTAGCTTTCTTTCTTTCTTTCTTTTTTTTTTTTTTGAGACAGGGTCTCCCTGTAGCCCCAGCTGGCCTGGAACTCACTATGTAGACCAGGCTGGCCTTGAACTTATAGAGATCTGCCTGCCTCTGCCTCCCGAGTGCTGGGATTCCACACCTGGCTTTAGCTATCTTTCTTATAAAGCTCAGGACCACATGCCCAGAAAATGGTGCCACCCATAGTAGGTGGGACCCTCATGTATCAGTTAACAACCAAGACATCTCCTATAGACATTTCCACAGGCTAATCTCATCTGGGAAATCCCTCAGTTGAAGCTCCTTTCTCAGGTTACTCCAGGCTGTGTCAAGTTGACAGTCAAAGCTAACTAGGCTGTCTACCTACCCATTCTTTAGAATATAACCTCAGTTCTAGTCACTTCAGGGGAAGACAGAGGCCTAAGCAATGATCAACCACAAAGTTGAGTAACTGACATCCACAGGAATCAAAGATACATTCAAAGGAATCAGAGCATCCTGCTAAATTCCTTGAGCTTGGGTTTGATCACTTACCTCTAGCATGACTAGTACTCAGTTCCACCCCTGCCCCCTCAAAAGGCTTCCTTGCTTTTATGGCTCAAACACTAGGGAGAATGAAACTGAGAGTTTAGGCCACAAATGTGCAGCTGATTTCTCTAGGCAGCATCACAATTTCCATATAATCCCACTTATGTTGTTCCCTAAACAGAACTTGGGAATTCTGCCCAAGTTATCACACAGATGTTGGGCATGGTGGCGCACACCTTTGATCCCAGACATTGGGAGGTAGAGGCAGGTGTATCTCTGTGAGATGGAGGCCAGCCTGGTCTACATAGTGAGTTCCGGGTGGGATGGGACTAGGGAGACTTTATCAAAAAACAAAACAAAACAAAACAAAAAACAAAACTAACCAAACCAAAAAAAAAAACCACCCAGAAAACTTAACACACAGGAGCTGTTTCAAATGTACGTCATAGTCAATCACTCTTTACAGAATTTAACACACACACACACACACACACACACACACACATACAAAAAATTCATTAAACACAATGGAGTTCTACTCAGCAGTAAAGAAAGATGAAATAATGAAATTTGCAGGTAAATGGATGGCTCTAGAAACTGTTACACTAAGTGAAGTAACAAAGACTCAGAAAAACAAACGATATATGTTCTCCCCCATATGTGGCTCTTAGCACCAAATCCTTTTCAATTCCAGGTCCTTTTAATAAGATGATGCTATACAGAAGTCCCTTCTGCATGAAATAACTACCGTTCAGCTGAGCCTGATCACTAAACATAGTCACAACTGGGCTTGTTGACGGTTGTGCTCATTCATTAAAGGAGGGCTAAGCAGGGTTATTGGACCCTCACTGGGTTATCCAGCTACTCTTCCCAGCCAACTGTATGTAATTTGGCCCTATTTACACATGGCATCTTGGATTTGGGGAGGGCTAAAGTATACAATCTGGGGAAGGTTAGGAAGAGAAGGCATGACCCATACTGGGTAAAGGCTTTCTAGTGTACATGCCCTCAGGTCATACATACACCTCAGCAACCCCTCAGTTATCTTGGTAAGTAAGCTCAATAAATTCATTGGTTCCCCAGTAAAACTTTAATCAAACATTGGCTTGACACTAGAACCTTAAAAGGGAATAAGCATTGCTTAGCATCCCCAGGAAAAGATGTCTCACAACAGGTGGAAAATTTATTTGTTAATGCTATTATGTCTCATAATTATTTTTTAAAAAAAAAGAAAATGAGAATGTAAAAGATCTTAAGAGGATATGGGAATGGAGGTATTTTCCAAAACAGAAAAAACGGGAACGCCTAAGCAAGTGATAAAGGTCTGTTTAGGTTTGTTATGATATATAAAGGATGAGACAAAAATAATATACACATAATCTTAAAATGTCTATGGTCATAGTTTAGTCAACTAGTTTAAGGAACAAAATACATGTCAAGGTTTATCTAATAATATATGGTTTTTTACCCAAGCCTTATCTACATAGCACATGATAATTAAAAGTACCAGGCTGGTGGAACTAACCTTATTGGATGTTTCATAGCCGTAGTTTGAGGCCTACACTAATGTGGTCAGAGGGACTTAAAGGACAGTTTTTGGCCCTTGTCCTCCAAGGATGACTAAGTTCGAGGGGACTATGGAACATCTCTCAAAATGTCCTGTAACTGTGTTGAGTCACCTGTCCCCTTGCTCAGGGAAGACATGGAGACCCCACAAGATGGACTTTATCCAGTGTCCTGTCGACAAAGAGGAGGGTCAACTCAGAGAAAACATCTCATTCATGCTTCCAAGTGAAGCTAGACATGGTCGAGCAGGACCTTTGACTTGTCTTCATATAGACGGAACTGGTAAAAGAAAGGAGCCATGTGACCAAGCCCATGTGACCCCTGAGGAACAGATCCTCAAATGACCTTAAGTGTAAAAATAGATTGATTTCTTTGGGCCAGCCGTATGGTCTTGAACACCCAAAATGAATGTATAACCAAAGAGTAAAGTCATCAGTATATTTCTTTAAGAGTTCAAGGGATTACACTTCCCAGACATTAGGCTTAAGTATATACAAAAAGTTATTTAAGTAATTATTTCTCATTGGTGATTTTGTTCCTAATCAGAAAGTGCTGCTAGATGTAAGATTTCAAATCTAGGTCTCCAATACAACCAGCTATTGTTCTAAAATGATGGATAAATTTGTTTTGTCCCCCTATCTAGAAGCCTTTGAGAGGGAACTGACACTGATTCTAACCACTCCAACAGCTATCAAAATACCTGAAAGCAAATCCTGAATCTATCACTTTAGATTCCTGCCTTGGAAGACAAAAGAAAAATGAGGAAGAACCCATTAGAGGGATGCTTTTGGAAGCCCTCATCAAGAAATTCCAATGGACTCTGATATGAACATTTGAAAACTGCCCTGTTCTGCCTTTTGTTCTAGTTCCCTGTCTAGAACTTGTAAATGCTAATTACTCTTGCCTTTACTTCTTTACATTGCCTATTCAGGTTTCAAGGTCTTTCTTTTCCCACTAGAGATAAGAGTCATGCAATTTGGGAGTCTTTTAGATAGACCCACTGAAGGGGTACTCTAACTGCCTCACCCTGTATCCCTGTTCAGCATGGATGAAGCCAGAGCGGTCTGCATCCCTATTCCCTACTGGCAATTTGGGTAACCTCTTCAGAGGATGGTGTGATAAGAATAGGAGGTAAGAATTCGTTAGGCAGTCAGGATAATAAAGACCCCAAAGAAAAGTAGCCAGTTTTTTGGCTAAAACTCACAATGTCCTTGGGCCTCTTAGCAACATGCTCTGTTCCAAAGGCCAAAAATGTTGAAAATATTTGGGAGCTTTTATCTAATCCTTAAAAGATTTTAGGGTTACTGCCTCTGGAGGTGGGGGTGGTGATGTTAGAGAGCCAAAAGCCACATAAAAAATAACTAAATAAATCAAAGAAGAAAGAATTACCCTAATGTTGACACCACACATTATATTCAACATTATTGAATTATTTCATGGAACCCCATATATAATGTACAATTATCAAAATAAGAGAGTAGGGCTGGAGAGACGGTTCAGTGGTTAAGTGGCTGCTCTTGCACAGGACCTGGGTTCAAATCCCAGCACCAACATGGTGGCTACAAACCGTCCCTATCTCCAGTTCCAGGGGAATCCCATGCCCTCTTCTGACCTCTGCAGCATTGCATGACGCATGTGCACTTACCCACATACAGGCAATACATTCATATGCATAAAATAAAAATAATAAATAAAATATTTATTTAAAAAGCAATTAAAATCAAGCAATAAGAAATTAGAGTACAATATGATTTCATGTAAAAGATTGGCTTCTGTCATTTTTATCAAAAATAAGAATATGAACCACAAGATAAGAGCAATGAATGAACATTAAACATCACAAAAATACTATTATCAGGGCTGGGTGTGGTGATGCATGCCTTTAATCCCAGCACTTGGGAGGCAGAGGCAGGCAGATTTCTATGAGATGGAGGCCAGCGTGGTTTAACCATTGAGCTCTAGGCCAGCTGTGACTACAAGGAGACCCTGTCTCAAATAAAATAAAGCCAAACCACAAAATACTACAGTTTGATGGCAGAACACTGCTGATTGTAGTATTTTTGTGTATGTGTGTATTGCCTGCATGTAGGTAAGTGCACCTGTGTCGTGCAATGCCTGAGGAGGTCAGAAGAGGCTGTCAGATCCCCTGGGACTGGAATTATGGACAGTTGTTAGCTGCCATGTGGGTGCTGGGATTTGAACCCGGGTCTTCTGCAAGAATAGTCAGTGTTCTTAACTGCTGAGCCATCTCTCCAGCTCCAATTTATAATGTATTCTTAACAGCAGGCTCTTATCAAATTTCTGGGTGTGATTTTCTGGCTGCTTTGCAAGACAATCTATATAATTTTAATAATCTGCATGCTTTTAAAGATTTAGCTCAACTAAAACTACATAAATCAATATTTATAATACATAAGAAATGATAGTATTTACATTTTTAAATAATCATCTATCTATCTATCTATCTATTTATCTATCTATCTATCTATCTATTATCTATATGAGGTATTTGCATGCATGTATATTAAGTGCACCACATGTGCTTGGTGCCGTGGAGGCCAGAAGAGGGCATCAGATCCCCTGGAACTGGAGTTAAGGAGAGTTGTTAGTCTCCCTGTGGGTGGTAGGAGCAGAACCTGGGTCCTCTCCAAGGGGAGCTAATGCTCTTAACCACTGAGCCATCTCTCCAGCCCCTAGGGTTTACATTTTTAACAAAAAAGTTTCTAACTTTACTGCTACCTGTTACAGTTACACCAAATATCAGAGGAAACCATGACATGGTTTTTGTTTTGTTTCATGATGCAGCCTCACTATGGAGCCTAGGCTGGCCTTGAATATGCATTCCTCTTGCCTCACCTCTCAAGTGCTAAGATTATAGGAATATGCTACCTTGCCTGGAATGACAACAGTTTTAATCATCATATTAGAATTTTCTTCTATCTTAAAATTTATGCTATATAATCGCAGAACATATTATATAAAACAATTAACTCATTTGGCTGTATCTCAGAGAAAAGCATTAGCCTGGCTCATTCATTTGCTCTACAAAATTTTGCTACATATATACAACCGTAATAGACCATTTTATTAGTGACAGTCAAGGAACAAGTACATTATTCAACAATGATTGAGCACTCTCTATGAAGGGTAAACGTCTAGTCTAATCTTAGTCCTCTACGTACTAAACTCAAACCATTGCAACACAAGCTCTTCTAGCCACCTTGAGGAAGGGCTAATATTTATGAACAAACAAGATTTTTCTGGTTCGTGACTGATATAGAGCACATATTAAGATACCACAGGTTGTGGCTGACAACGTCTAGTTAAAATTACCAAACCAATTTGGGGATAAAAACCAAATCTATCATGTTAAGTTTTTATGATACTCTAAAGATGAGATATACCACATTTATAAAGGCCCACATAGACTGTAGTCTATCTAGCAAAATCCAATGCTGGCTCAAAAGACATGACATTCAGACTGTCCCTAGTGGTGCTATTAGTGAGTATAGAGACAGAAGGCATGCCAGCAAGATAAAATCTGTATCAGATTAAGAGTAAATCATAAAGGGGGAAAGCTGATTTAATTATTATATTGCTCTTTTCTGATAACTCTAGCAAAGTAATTTAGAATCCTCTGATGTCCGTTGAGCTGTAAACCAATATTATTTTCAATATAATTTGATGAAGTACATATGATAACTTTTAAAAGCAAAGTGCAATTTCATTTTTTAAAAATGCATACACAGATGAAGGCTTTGTGGAACTGGTGCTGCAGAAAAATGAACTGCCGTGTATAAAGTATTTACCTGTCAAAAGGTGAACAAAGTAACTGTAATAAATTCCATATACCACCCAACTTTCCTGATGAAACAATATCATCAAAATGAATACTTCTGAAAATCATATTCCCTGTTCATAGGACCTAGAGAAAAGTAAATCAAGCTTTTTATGGCAAGAATTTGAACACAACAGAAGATTTCCTAGTTATAACTACTCTGGTCCAAGGGAAGTTTCAGAATTTGAATATATTCAAGAGCTGGGTTCTCTGGTTTTTGGAAGGGTTGAGGAACTAGCAACTATATTGCTATAAGAGAGTAAAATGGTGACCTATAGTTTTGTTTAGTTCCTCCTACAATAAAGTCGGTAAATAGTTACATGATTTAGTGAGCACATGACCACTATAGGGACAGGACCAAGTTCAAGACTAGAGAATAGAATTCACATTAAATGTAAAATCTGTTATTAGGGGCCACCATTCAGGTCATAGAATGAGTTTTTGTAATACTATTTCCTGGAATGATATTCTGTCTTCTTGAATAGAAATCTTTAGTGCAACTTAGCATACGTCCTCATTTCTTTGGGATGATTTCCATATTTAATGAAAAATTCCCTGTTCCATTACGTCCTTTAACTATGCTTTCGAGTGAGGCCTCCAGGACTTAGTGAGATCTCAAAGCTTTTGTGATGGAGGATTTTTTTCTTTAAATTTCCTAGCAATGACTTCCATAGAAACATTTACCCAAATACCACTGAGTAGAAACCAAAATCCTTGTGGGATAATTCTGAGTAGGGACGAAAAAGAAAAGGAAATGAAAGATGTCTGGCATATACAGAGATAAACTACTGCAGTCCTCATTTTATACAGTTCTGATGTGCATGGATTCCATGGTTTAATTACATAGCCAAGTACAACTCCAATTTTAATTACCAAAAATACAGGTACGCAGCTACCTGAAATTTCAAGCTAACTGCTCAGTGCACAAATCATGCTATAAAAATAGCAGGTGTGCCTCATGATTGGTGACTAGTCACTTGACTACTTCTGAAGGCTGCTGGTGACTAGTCACTGCACGTCTAGTATTCAGTTCATGCAAAGACAGCCAGTTGCACGGTTGTTGGTTGTCTCCTTGTCAACCCACATGACTCTTTATGTGCTGTGGGGGTGCTGCTGAGGCCACCACCACACAGGGGCCTCCCAAGACACAGCCCAGCAGCTCAGGGAAGGTGAAGTCAACCACAGAAAGAGGAAAGTGAGGACCATGTGACAAAACTGAAGATGGCCCAATGAATGTGACTCTGGCAAAGAAAACAAAAACCCAAACCAAACAATAACAAAAATATGCCACAGAACTCTGAGATGTTTCATGAAATTGAAAGTGCTAGGATGAAATGTTGCAAGCCAAGAAAGGAGATGGGCAATGCATGGAACAAAGCTTGCTCTGTGTCCCACGTTTCACAACAGAAGCAAAGGCATCATTCAAACCATGCTTAATAACACTTGAAATATCAGCATTTTTAATGTTTTCATTTATTGTGCTACTACCTTTACTACTATTTTAATTTTCCAATGCAGATGTTGCTAATAGTAAGAGAGCTTTGATATTTTCAAAGTTCTTGTTTTTTTTTGTAATTCTAGGATTACAGGAGTATACCACCAGGCCCAATTTGTTTCAGCAAAATATTTTGAAGGCCATTGTGTCACAGTAATTTTCCTACTGTTACTAAGATTATTTTTGCAGAGCTCAGCTTCTATGGTCTGGTTCAAAGTCATGCAGCTGTGAACAAAGAAAAAGATCCCCTGTGTGGGACAAAGGTTAAATGAAAGGAAAACAAAGAACAGATATGCCTATGCCAAAGAACTTCAGAATGTAACCAGTTCTTTACATAGAGCAGGGCCTTAAGCCTGCAAGAACTAGAAGACCAGGAAGCAGCACTGGAAATCACACATAAACATTTAATGTTGCAAAGAACTTATTATGGAATTACAGAGAAGATGAAGAACCCTGAATCAGCCAGGAATGTGTCTACAGCAGGACAAACTCTGAGTTGATAGAATTTTCAGGACAAAGTGTTAGATATTAATACTGTTCCAATAGGTAAAGACTCAGTATTTGATCCTAGTAATCTCTGAGCTGTTTGCTGAGCATAGAGATCCTTTTTCAAACATAGTAAGTTCATACCAAAGACAAACGTACTTAGGAAGAGTTCCACGTAGGCGACCTTTGTCTCGAAGACATGAGCAGGGGCTCACAAAATTCTGATGAGGCTCCAGGAGTGGAAACCACTGAGAGAAATGATCAAGCACAGACCAGAAATGTGGTCAGGAAAGTTAAAAAGAACTAGAGACCTAGACAGTTAAGGTCAGGGATCTGTGTTACTATTAATAGTGTAAGGGCAATGATCATACTGGGTACTAAGCAATTATGACTTCCTAGGTGGAATGCTCTAGCCAGAGCCACAAAGCCTCTAATCAAAGGACCAGAAAAATAAAAATAAGGAAAAGATTCAGGTCAAGTGCAAGATAGGTAGGCACAACATCTCTGGACTACACTGACAGACATGTAAAACAAAGCCAACAGGCATGGGCACTTGGTTCCACACCTCCAACATTTAGCTCAGTGCCCAGCAGCTAGTGTGTACCCTATCAGTGGACACTGGTAGAATAAATCAACATTCTGCTTTACTGCTAACAGTTTCATCAGCTCAGAGTGGGAAACTAGAGACATGCTCACCCTTCAAAGCAAAGAAATTCAAGACAAGGAGGCAGTGTAGTGGTAAACAGCACTGTCCAAATCCAAGAGTAACAGGAAACAATTGGGTAACTGTAGACAAACTGCCTGTGTCTCTTATCTTCAAAAGAGGAACGAACACAGTACCTACATCCACAGAGTCCCTATGGCACATAATGATTTTGGTATAGAGTACTTGACACAGTAGGTGAATGTCTCTCAGAGGAAGAGCTCCATAAATATTTAGCTGCCGTTATTACTAATCAACACCTTTAAATGTGAGGCCAGGCTGGGAGAAACAAGTAGAGGTTCATCTTCCACATACCCACTCCTTCCCCCTCCCCTACTTCCCACTTGTATTTACTTGTTTAAGATGAGTCAAAAGAAAAATATATCTAATAAATAGTTCTAATAAGTAGTTCTTTAGGTTCATAAACATACTCTTTCACATATAACTGTCAGAAAAATATAAAAAAAAGTTCATTAAGACAAAACTGAAAATGTAAAGTATATCCACATGTCAAATTAGTAAAGTTTTTTTTTTCCCCAATTGTAACAATGTCAGGACTCTGAAGGGAACATGGGTATTCTCATGTACAACATGTGTTGGCAGAGTATAACCCGAGACTTCAACTACTGCAGTCATCCCTAGACTCATAGACTTACCAGAGTTAATTTCATAGTATCAGAGTTGGGAAACATCATTAATACCTGGTAGGATGAATGTTAAGTACATTACACACAGTCACTGCAGGAGAACACAGGCAGCCATAGCCACACCCTGAAGAACTGGGGACACAAGGATGGACAAACACATAAGCTCTATGAGCCCATTTACAGTTTCCTTTAAAAAAAATAACAGAAATAAATAGAGGGGAAAAAACATTGGAAAGTCACCAGAACACTCCAATAGCTTATTTATAGATTTGGGGCTGACCAATGATTTTTTTTTTTCTTGACAGTTTCCTATATAATGTATTCTACAACCAGAAAAAAAACCATTAAGTTTATTTTGTATAAAGATAGCTGATTGGGGCTGGAGAGATGGCTCAGTGGTTAAGAACACTGTTGACTCACAGAAGACCCAGGTTCAAATCCCAGCACCCACACAGCAGCTAACAACTGTCCGTAACCCTAGTTCCAGGGGATCTGACAGTCTCTTCTGTTCTCCACAGGCATTGCACGACATGGGTACACTTACCAACATGCAGGCAATACATGCATACACATAAAATAAAAATAAGTAAATTATTAGAAAAAAAAGATGGCTGATCATAAACAGATTTATTTCAGCTTCATTCCACTGAAGATAATGCTACTGACAACATAATAACTAGAAAACTTCTGTCACTCCAAATTCAGTAACACTGACATGAAATCATTCTGATAAAAATGGCTGTTCACTGTCTCATCATATGACTCAGCCCTGAAAGCCTGGGTATGCCAATGTGGTTAAAAGCTTTCACCAACATCAGCCATTATGGAGCAGGGTCTGAGATGGTATCAGTCTTTTCCTTAAAACGAAAGGCTTATTGAACCTCTAAGATAACTTTCAAGGAAGTCTACACTGTCTTGAAGGTAAGAATTATGAAATGTCTTGACAGCTGCACCATCAGTTCTTGTTTCCCCTTCCTTCCATTTAGGCAGAACTTGAGAACATTTCTGAAATTGCTAAGCATTTCCAGAGTGCTAGGCATTTGAGCAAAGCCCTCGAATCTACCCCACTCAGCTCACTTCTGTTCTACACAGCTTCAAATTCTGAGGATAGGAAAGTTCATGAAATATACAACAGGCTGTCCTCTGCAATTATATAGCAGTGTTCACTTTTCTAAAGACTGCAGAACAAATTAAGTCAGCAGGATTTACATCTTACCTGTACTGGTGTTTACTGTTCCTCACTGACTATTTCAGGGTGCTTACAGGATGAGTAGGACTAGATCTTGCATTTTATAAGTTTGAGAGTTTAGATCTGTCAACTCAGAACTTCATTGATTTAGCCAATTTCTTTTACCAAACTAGTATGGAAATACTGGCAAGATGGGGCATGAGGGAGGGTATGACTATAAGCTTGTATGAAAGTACTGTCGAGTATAAACCTTAACTAGAATGCATATAACTTATTACCCTGTAATGATAATTCTATACTATGGATGGCAAACCAGATAGAGCATCAACACTGGCCCTCAGAGCTTTGGCTTCTCAGCTGTCAGGGCAAAGTAAGATCACAGAACACAGCTCTCCCGTGGCTGCCTAAGTGCTATGGAGCTGAACATGGAGGACAAGCCTAGGTACAAATGGGACTTCGGCTGAAGACCAGTTCAAACTGGAAAAATGAAGAAGGGCACCCAAGGGCTCCAGAGGATAAGGCTCTTTCTTCACATTTCACACTAATGTAGCTTGTGGTCATCTGTTTACTAAGTAAAATGGCATTTGTAAATAACAACGCCATAGGAGTTTCAGGTGGCATTGTTACTAATATTACCGTAACCTGTTACTCTTAAACAGATCTTAAAACATTACCACCACTGCCCACCCCCACCAAAATACCTTCTTAAACTTATATATGGGCTGTAGGAAATAGGGGGGAAATATATGCTGTAGAGAAACTATTAATATTCAATTTACTTATCACAACAGCACTCCTCAATACAAGTTATTTACACAGGCCATTTTACTGGTAGTGAACTACAAATAATCATTGAATTACTAAATGAAAAATACTTACTTAAAATACCAAACTTTCCCCAGAACAGAAGAATGGCCAAAACTGGGAAAATGACAATGAGAATCTTCTCATTCGGAGAAAACCATGAAGCTGAAAAGAAAGAAACAAAAATCGTAATTAGTGTTTACCGTGCTCATTTTAAACACTGCTAACAGTCTCAAATATATCCTTTATTATGCTGGAAGAAGACAGAAATAAAACTATGGCCACAGTTTATACACATAGTATACAAAACAAATTACATGTATAATTTATTCATAAAACAATTTCTTCTTTTGGGTGTGTGTAGCATGTATGTGTATACAGGCATGTGGAAACCAGAGGTTAGTGTCTAGTGTCTCCCTGAATCACTCTCCACCTTATTTTGTGGGACAGGGCCTCTCCCTGAACTGAAGCTCACTGGTGAGGCGAGGCTGTGCCAGTGAGCTCCTGGGATCTACCTGCCTCCACTGTCCAGAGTTGGGATTGCAGACACATGTCACTGTGCCTGGGTTTTTAATGTGGGTGCTAGGTATCTGAACTCGGGTCCCCACACTTTCACAGCAAGTTTACCCTGTGATTCATTCCCCCAATCCCATCTAACAACACACTCTATTTAGGAGGCTCTAGTGACTTTGGTATACCTCAGCGTGTGTCTCTTGACCTGTGCTCTGTGGAAGGGCAGCACAGCTGCTGAAAGCAGGCTCTGGCTACACTGCCTGGTATGAAAACCAAGTCTAACTCAAAATCTGTGGTGGTAGACAATGTGTGAACCCTCTGCTCTTCACTGTCCTGAGCTGCTGCCCAAGAATGACAGACTACATCCCTTGAAGAACTGCTGCTATTAACAAAAATAGTATATGCAAAAGGCCTATGGCCAAGGTTGGCACTTACGCTGTGCTCAGGAACTGTGAACTACAATTAGCATTGTGTTTGTATGTTGAATATGTTTGTATGTGTGTGAAGTGCCAAAATTACCTTCCAAGAACAAAAAGTGCTCCTATAAAGGCTGACTTGGGGGACCAGGTGAGGCAGTTTCTGGGTCCCTAGACCCTTCCCTTACTGTGACCAAGATACACAGGAGCCCTGACTCAGGGAACCAGGTGAGGGAGCTCTCTGGGCCCCTAGGTCCTTCCCTTACTGTGACAAAGACAACACAGAAAGGGCTCTGGCCTTTTCTCAATTTATATTAGAATAGAAGACTTGTCTCATGAACCATTATACTTCAAAAGGACTTTATGTAAACATGAGGGGCTTGGGTTATTTGGGAAGCTGCTTAAGTATGTTACATGTTACACAGTTAAAATATATACAAACATCCTACATACATGGAACTGAGATAGTAAGACTCCAAATAAGACTTGTTGAGACCTTTTAAAATATAAGGTTTAATTGAATCTGATAACTCCATAAGACTGTAATTTTATCTATGTGATTTTTTTTTCCTGATAATAAAGCCAATTAAATGCACTGAAAGTATTACAATGCTTGCCTGACATGGATATGTGCTGGCCGAAGGGCCCTTTCTCTTCTGTCCCAAGCAAGCCCTGGTGTTCCTCTGAAACCAAGACGATGCATTCAAATCCTCCAGGCTCTGCTCTTGATATCAATGTGGAAGTTCATGGGCTTTCATTCATAATGGCAGCCCTGCATTTCTTACACTAGGCTTTTATGTTAAATGCTCATAAAAATGCTTATATTAACCCTCAGAATACAACATTGTAAATTCTATCCTGGAGACATTAGCTTTTCAGAATCTAGTGTTTCGTCTTTCCCACAGTAGAGACAGAATACATTTGCTGTTGAAGATATTTCCTAATTAGTGAAAGAATGTAATATATTTTTGATGTTCACTGTTTGCAGATAGCCAAGAAAAATGTTTTTAGATATTCCAAACCAATACCTTAATTTACAACTGTATAAGTGAATATTAATCATTCTATACCAAAGAAAATTGTACTTCATACAGTATAAAACCTTAATAGGAAGCCAGGAGTGGTGGCGCATGCCTTTAATCCCAGCACTCAGGAGGCAGAGGCAGGCAGATCTCTGTGAGCGCAAGGCCAGCCTGGTCTACATAGTGAGTTACAGGACAGCTGGAGCTAAGGGAGACCCTGTTTCAAAAAGACCAAAAAAACAAAAACAAAAACCTTAATAGGAAACAATTTGGGGTACTATCCTTATGCAAAGGAATTGAAAAAAAATCCTAGGACATAATAACTATGCTAAATCAATTCATTTTTCCTCATCAGCTTCAGGTATGTTGCTTTGAGCTATGCACATAAACTATTATCTGCACAATATGTGGAATTATTAATGAGGAAATAGAGCCAGTATGAATTACAGAGCCAAGTGTCTTCTACTTTCAAATCTCAGATTCATTCCTGATCTCTCTACCACCCCAAACCTAATCACTCAGGTTTCCTTCCTTCAGTCGTGATGACCCCATGTCTCCAGTTGCTCTGGGTGAAAAACTCTGGAGTTCCATTTGACTCTAGCTTCTCTCACATCCCGCATCTTAGTTGGACAGAAATCTTTCTAGTTCTCATGTTCAAATACCAGCATTATGTGATCTGGTATTCAATGTGAGTTGACAACGAAATAAATACCCCTTCACTGACCTCTTCCCCTAAACAACAACAACAAAAAAACCCACCACCACCAACAAAAAAAAAAAATCAAGATATACTAACAGAAACCCATGAATAAAAATAAGTGATGTTATTACATGGATAACCATTCATCTTTTACTTAACCCACCAGCATTCACTGAAAACTCACCATGATCAGCTTTTTGCCTCTAGGTAGCAGCAGATTAGCAGTAACATGGTAGGGGACCCCTGACCTTAAGAAGGGGCAGCAGTAAAGAACTGACTCCTAAGGGCCTCTGGGGATGAAAGGGACTGGCCTTGGGTGAGAAGAAGCCTGCCACACAAAAACAGGAAAGAGGAGATGCCAAACAAGAGCAGCTCACGGAACCAAATGATGGTTACTGAGGCTGGTATCTAGTGATACAGACCAAGGGACAGGGTTTGCAGGGGTAAGATCATGATGGATCTCAACATATTAAAGAAGTGTGGATTTAATTCCAGAAGTCATGGTAGGTGTCCAGAAGGATCCAAAGAGGGAAGAAAAATGTCTTGATTCATTTAAAATATTTTTATTTTTTAATTACATTTATTTATTTGTGTTGGGGGGGCACTACCATGTCACAATGCATTGTGTAGTGGTCAAAGGACAACTTTTGAGATGTGGTTCTCTCCTTTTACCATGTGGGAACTGGGCACTGAACTCAAGTATCAGTCTTGGTACTGAGTACCTTGACCCACTGAGTCATTCTGCTAGCCCATACTTAAATTTTTTGGTAGTCATGGAGAATGGATCACAGAGAAGCAGGACCCGTCTGAAAGTCATGCCTCAATGAAGCTTGAGAGAGAGAAGGGTGTGGTAAGGAGCACCATCCATGCCAGCTCAGAGAACTAGCCCAAAGGAAGATGACAAGAGGGGGGATCTTAACAGCATTAGCAATGGCTAAATGAACTGGACTTCTACCCCACATAGAATAAAGCCACAGCCCTCCCAGTCAGTGAAAAATTCCAGGGTAGCAAGTTCCAGCCGGACTTAACAAAAACCTGGAACTGCCTGACAGAGAATTCCAGGAAATAACTGTCTCCTCACACCAAGCCTTTAGGTAGCAAGTGGAAATGACTAACTGCCAGGGTAAAAGAGAACTTGTGGGTGAGATGCTGAGTCAAGATTAGACGACTACGCAAGGACTGTGAGATTCTATGAAGAAATAACGGGAAACAGAGAAGGACAGTTCAATGACTGCAAGAAAGTGGGATGCACAATAGATGACATTATGGTCTAAAAGATTGGTACTTGCAGCTTATCAGAATCACCCAGAGGTTTATTCAAGTTTCACATACCCTCCAGTGTCCACACCAAGGTTTGCACAAATTCTCTGGTCCGAAATATGGGGACAGAGGGGATGCCCATGATTCTGTTTAAAATCACTGCTGCAGGTGTCTGTTGGAGTCTAGCTCCCAATACTGACATGATTGTGTTATCTTTCTTTCTCTTCAATCTATTATGGTGGGAAAACTGAGAATCACTGAGCTGGACATTAAACATTAATTCAGCTCCTCCTGTGACCTGGAGCTGTGGTCCCCTCCCGTGAAGCTGGAAAGACGGTGCCCTCCTGTGAACCTGGAGCAGTAACCTGCTGTGAGTCGGAGCTGTGGTCCCCACCCATGAACCTGGAGCACTGGTCTCCTCCCATGAGCTGGAGCTGTGGTTCCCTCCTGTGAACTGGAGCTGTGGTCCCCAACCATGAGTCACAGTTCCACATTCTTCTCTGGTGGGCTGATGGTGGAGCAGCCTGGAGGCTGGAGGACAGCAGTTTCAGCCTCCTCTGAGTGGCTGCATTCCCTGCAACCCTGTCCCCTGAGGTCCTGGGTTGTGCATGGCAGTGGCTTTACCTCTGTACTGGACTTATGCTGAGGACAGGAGAGGTTTCTGTCCTTTTCAGTTTCTAGTCTTAGGAAAACTGCTTCTGAACAATGGGCGTCCCCCCATCAAGGTGATGCCCAACTAAGGTTCTGACTCCACACATTGTCCTGGGAACCCAGGGCTTGTCATTGGACCTTTCCCATCCCTAGGCACCAAGAGGTTTTTCCATCATTTTTCTGTTACTCTTCTACAGCCCTTTACCTGTACCCTATAGAAAATGTAAAACACCTAACTGAGCTTCTAGAGATGAAATCACAATCTGTGAAGTTTAAAATAAAAAATAATCAATTGAGCTGATTTAAGAATCAACTGAGCGAGGTACTATGTTATAGTTTTGCAATCTCAACACTCAAGAGGCTGAGACAGGAGGATCTTGGGTTCAATTGAGTTCAAGGCCAGCCTGAACTGCATAGCTAGAACTTGTCTCAAAAAGAATAAAAAATGCTAGGGGAAAGCCCCAATGTTTTATATAAATGTACTTAAGATATCCATTAAGCAACTGATTTGCTATGGAAGAGCCATTAACTTTTCCTCCTGGTGGGAGCAAGAGGCAAGACACTTAGTCTAAGATGCCTTTCAGTTCTGACTTTCTATGGCACTAAGAAAATTAATTAAGCATGAAACAATCTAAGAACAGTATCAGAGATTTTTCCATCCCATCTCAGGATCATGAAAGATACTCCATGAGCATTCACTCTTATTCCACACAAGCTATGGCTAACCAACGTCCCTTACACTCCTCCAAGCTCCAATTCCTCATTGGGAAGAATGACACCCAGGAAAATGAACTTCTCACTACTGGAAAAGCAAAGCAATTATACTAAGAGAGTGTGGTCTGTGGGTACTTAACTTCTGTTACCAGCAATTAAGAATCTAGGATGCTACTTCTCTATTTCACTACCAAAAATGGACTAACCTGAAAAGGTGAAGGGGCCGCCCATACATGCAAACCCTACAACACAGCAAATAACAGCGTCACAAAAGAGCACAAAAAATTTATACCATTAAAGTTCAAATCATGGTTTTACTTGATGCTTCAGGATTATGACGACTTATCTGATGTGTCCACATGGTTAACCTAGTCTGTAGTCATTTGACCAAATAGAATTCTAAGGTGATCCATCAAATCCCTGACATACATGCCCATGTAATTCTCTCTCTGCATGTAAGACTGAATATGCTTGATTTCTCATAATTGCTATTGTGATACTGAATGAGAGGCACAGAAGAGCACCACATAGAAATGGTCAAATCAGGAGTCCTTTATTAGCCAGTGGTAAGAGATGGGTTAACACCCAATAGAATTCTCGACCCTGAGGGGAGGCAGAGTGGGGTTTATAAAGCTAAAGCCACAATTACATTATGCCAGGGACAAAGCCAATAACCATAGTTACATTAGATCTCCATAGTTCCATCAGACGAGGAGCAGATCAGTAAACAAAGAGGTTTTCAGTTAACAAAAAGTTTTGGTTAGGAAAAACAAGTTTCTCAGAATTGCAGCGAAAATGGGCTCCATGGAGATGTAGGTATAGCTGGGTAAGAGAATGAGCTACTTGGATGTGGTACTAGGCTAGTTGGAAATTTCTCAGTATCATAGAAACAATGTACCCCCTGAATGTACACCCTGAAAGGTGTGGCTTTCATGGGACTGATTCTGATTGGTTGATTATAGTTAGAGCAGGGGTTGGGGGGCAACTAGGCAGAAACACAGGGTAAAGCAAAAGTCAGCTAGAACAAAATGGAGTCAGCTTTGCCATTTCATTCCTCCCTGGTCTTAGGACAGAGTCAAAATGTTGACTCAATATCCTCAGGTGACAGGGGGTTGTACTGGGCTCTCAGGTACATTAATTTGGCAGAGGCTATCTGTTGTTTGATCAGGTTTAACAACCAGTTAATTAGGCAAGGCCCAATCATTGGACTCAGGAGGAGAAGGAGAGACCTGTAAGCAAGATGGTCAGTGATGAATTCTAGTCAAACCAGTAATGGAACCAGGACCTGCTGTCTCTCTCCTTTTGGAACTTTTTGATGTCTATCAAATCTCCTGGATGGAACAGGTGACAGGGTATAGACAGGGTATAGGAGGGAACTAGGAGGAATCCAGATTTAGAGTGGACTATAGCCTGGATGTGTTGAAGAGACTGGAGATATTTTATGAGAGACTAATCAGTAATTTTTCAGGGTCTCTTAATCCAGGCAGTAGGGGAGGCAGCCTTTCTGAACATAATCTTATATGGAGTAAAATCCACATTATACTGCAGGGTGTGGTGGTACATGCCTTTAATCTCAGCACTTGGGAGGCAGAAGCAGGCAGATCTCTGTGAGTTCGAGGTCAACCTGGTCTATACATAGCCAGAGCCAGGTCAGCTGGGGCTACAGGGAGACCCTGTCTCAAAAAGACAAAAGAAAAGAAAAAACAAAACACCCACATTATAGGGAATCCTTCTAATCTGGAGGAGGACCAGGAGATTGGGTCAGTTTTTACTGGTCTCTAAGACTAATCCAGCATTATCTGAGCCAACTGACACAAATGGAAGAATTATGTCATGAAGGAGGCCTTTTACCATCATGCAGGAAAGGCCTCTATCCAATTGGATAGTTGCTTAAACTTTCAGAGTCTGTGGAAATTCTCTGTACAGCACTATAAAACTAACATTAGTACCTTGCAGTGTCTTCATGTCATCATGTGAACAGAGCATACATCCTCTTGACAACAATAGAACTGGGAATAATTACTGAATTGACTTTTTAAACAAAATCTGAATGGCTTATGTACTTAGAATAAATAATTTTTCTAAGTTCTCTGTATCATTGATAATATAAATATTAATAACTAATTTTAAAAATAGTATTATTTACAGTTACTATTTAGTTACAAAATGTTTTCACAGGTTGCTGGGTATGGTGGTGCATGCCTTTAATCTCAGCACATGGGAGGCAGAGGCAGGCAGATCTCTGTGAGATGAAGGCCAGCCTGGTCTCCATAGCAAGTTCCTGGCCAGCTGGGGCTACAGGGAGACCCTGTCTTAAAAAGACAAAAAAAGTTTTCACAGGAAACATATGTTATGATGTTTTTAAAGCCAGAGAGGTCTAGGCTAAAATCCTGGATGTGATGCAGACCTTGAGCCCATTACCTTGATTCTCGTTTGCTTTCCCTACAGAGAAAGGTAAGACTTGCATCTGTGTCCCAGGCCTTTGAGAAAAGCACAGCACATGACACAAATAGAGCATCTGTGATGTACCAAGATAAACAGAGGTCATTCTACTCTT
The DNA here is from genome assembly GCF_000622305.1 of Nannospalax galili. NCBI lineage: Eukaryota > Metazoa > Chordata > Mammalia > Rodentia > Spalacidae > Nannospalax > Nannospalax galili. The sequence goes on from NW_008345226.1 coordinate 1,556,975, forward strand.
GTTATTTGTTCTGTCATGACTACCTTGAACTCAGGAGCAGCATCTTCCACATCACTGAATGTATAGTGTCTACCACAGCACCTGGCACTTGTTAGTACTCAGCAAATCTTTAAGAGGCCTTATTTATGATTCAGACATTTCTGCAATGGAGATGGCATTCTCATTTTGCTAGAAATACTGAGGACCAATGGTCTTTAGAGCAACTAACTACTGAGTGTTCAACTATAAATGGGACATCTGTTACCACCCCTCCAAGGCTCACAACCATTGCAGAAGAGGGAGCAGAAATAACATATGGGCCTAAGGATGGACCCAGTCTAGTGTTGTGGAATGATGTCTTTTAAGCATGGCCATTACACTCTTGAACTCACAGCAGCTATGGTCACTTATATAAGATGTGCACAAGACTGGTCCTATCAATATCCTATATGGAAGGGGACAAGTCTCATGAGGCATGGTGCCTCCCTGAGCATCTATAGGCAATTAATGATTGCTGGAGTGCAGGAGAGATTTTCTTCAATTGCATAGTCACTGGTAAGTTGCCCACGCTCCTATAAATAACCCCTCACCTGTGGTGCTCCTATAAGCAAACCTGACGAAACTCAGTGGATTACACACACACACACACACACACACACACACACACACACACGGGCATGAAGTAGAAGGGAGTTACTTGGGAAGAAAGGGATTAGTGAGAATGGAAGGTGGACAGAGAAGGCAATGGGATGAATATGATCAAAATACATTATATGCATGTATGAAAATGTAATAATGAAACCTGATAGTTTCTTATCAAAGTTTTCTTATGTTAGGAAATGATAAAGTATAAAAATAAATAAATAATAAATGAAAAGCAAATTTTTAAGCTCAAGCCTTGGGTGCTGGCACTAGAAGTACCTAGAACACCTTACAGTGCTCCCACATCATCAGTCCCAGTGCTCCAAAGCAACAAGTGATCAGCAGTACTTCTGCTGTATTGACTGGAATTCAATTCAGTACCAGTGATTTCTCTTCCTCATTCATGCTTATATTTGCAAAAAAAGAACAACTTAGGAAAAGCGGTTTCTAATGCCTTATCCTCGAAGTCTACAAAATGAGCATTGTTACTGTACCAAATATATATTCCCCAACAAAAGTCTTGCCCCACTTTACTTCTTTATGCTGAGGGTTATTTTACTAACTAATTTCACACTCAAAAAATAGCTGTAAGAACAGAGACAACCTATGGAATGAGAGAAAATCTTTGCCAACTATACACTGGACAGTGGATTATTAGCTAGAAACCATAAAGAACTCCAAAAAATAAACACCAAAATGTTCCCAACTCATTCAGTAAAAAGCAGTCTGGAGGCAGTTCTTAGAGAAAGAAAAACTATCCATTACAAATCATCCCAATCATCCAATAAAGAGACAGACTGTGGAAGTGAACAGTTTTCAGAGGGAGAAAGAAAAAAAAATCAAAGAACACTTGAAAAACTGCTCAACATTCTCAGTGTTGATATTCATCTCATTCCAGCCAGGATGGTTATTATCAAGAAAAACAATAAATGCTGGTAAGGTTGCAGGAAAAGTGGAACCTGGTACACTGTAGGTGACAATACAAAATGGTACGGCTACTCTGGAATCAGTATGGATGTCCCCCCAAAACAAAAAACAGAACTACTATAAGATCTAGCCTTAGCACTCCTAGGTAAAATCAAAGGGTTCTTTTATTGCTACACTATTCACAATGGCCAATATGTGTACCCAGCCTACATGTCTATCAACACATTAACAGTAGATATACAAAATGGAATTTTAGTCAATGATAAGGAAGAATAGAACTACAACATTTGCAAGAAATTGGATAGAAGTGAGGATCATCACATTAAGTGAAATAAGGCAGAGACAAACATCACACTTTCTCCAATGTATGGGGAGATGTAGATTTTAATTTACATAGACTATGTAAGTAGATATTTATTTTATATATGTGTATATATACATATGTATACACACATGAGATATGTCTATGTATATACATATATACACACATATATTGCTGTGAAGGAAGAAAGTGGTCTAAAGTAAAGGGGAGGGAGGAAACAGAGAGGATGATGGAACATATGTGACCAAAAAGCCAAAAGGGAGACTTAGTTTTGAAGTAATTAGGAGATGGAAAAGAGGGGGTAGTCAGTAAGGGCAGGGTAGTGAGGGGGACAATAAAGAGCAAATTGAAATAATATCAATATATGAAAATGCTGTAACAAAAACAAACACCATGTAGGACAAGGCTTTGACCATAGGGGCTCCCAACTTAACTGTGGACTGAGGTTTTGGCTCCAATGGTCCAGGAAGTCACTGAGGTACAGATCTTTCACTCCAGAGGTTTCAGAGTTTATCACTAGACTAAGTCTTTGACTCCAGCAGAGTAGAACTGGTGCTTTGACTCAACTCCCCAGTAGTTTACAGGGTTCAGAGTGAGGCTGGTCATTTTGACTTCATCTGGTAGCCCTGGTGGTCAGCATGTAGTCCCATCAATCATCCTGCTGTCATCTAGACAAGCCCTGATCATCTCAGCAACCCCATTTGGAATTCAATACCAAACTTCATCCATCTCCACAGTGGAACTTCATGTAGACATCCCTCCAGGAAGACTCACAGAAAGCAAAACATACAGAGTAGGAAGAAGGGGAAATGAAAACTGAAGACAATTTCACTCTAATAGATGAACAAATAAGACAAAGAAGCACAAAGAATATGACACAATTCTCTACCACAACCCACTCCCAACCTCCTAATCCCCTTAAAATGGAAACTAAAATCATAAAGATATCTGAAATGTCTTTAAAAGAAGATAGAATTTTATTTTAAAAAATGATTAATGACTTTATAGAAGACTTAAGATATTAACCTAAGGAAATCTATCTAAAACAAGACAGTGTCAAAAGTGAATGAAACAGTGAATTGGAGAAGAAATTTCAAAATATATAAGAAAAATTCAACAAGGAAATTGAAACACTGATAAAAAACCAAAGAAAATTACTGGAAATGAAATGGTCAATCAAATAAAAACACACCAGAAAGCATTGTCCAACAGACAAAACCATACAGAAAAATGAATTTCAGGGATGAAGGACACAATGGAGGCAATAATACAATCAGATATGTAAAAGGGAAAAAAATCAGGGAACATGAACAATATTTCCAAGAGGTCTGGGATACATTCAAGAGACCAAACCCAACAACTCATGGTACAGAAGAAGGAACAGAGATAAAGTCAAAAGGAACAGACAACTTAATGTAGAAAATTTTATAGGAGAAAACATCTCAACATTAGAGAATGAAGCAGACACCCTTCATAACTCCAAACAGACATGACCAGAGAAGAATCTCTCCACAACACATCACATCACTTTGTGTTAGAAACACAAAGTAAAGAAACAATACAAAAAGTAGGAAAAATGCTTGAGAAAAACTCCTACTCACATACAAAGGCAGGAATATCTGACTTACCTCAGACCTTTCATCAGGAAGCCTAGAAGCCAGAACACAGAATGATATATTTCGAGTCTTAAAAGTAAGTAACTGTGAACCAAGAATACACCAGTAAATCTATCTCTCAGAATTGATGGAGAAACAAGGATATTTCAAGACAAGCACAAATGAAGGCAAATGACAACTAAGACAGCACTGAAGAGTACTCTTAAAGGATTACTGTACAGGAAGAAGAGATGCAGTCTCTGTCACAAGAACACATTAAAGTGTATACTCTGTGAAAGGAGCAGATGGGCAAAGCAGAGCCAGGAAAGAATCAGCCATGCACAACACAATAAAACAGCAAATCTCAAAGTAATAGGGAAGAAGAAAGAAAAATACCAATAACCCATCAAAACAAAACATGGCCTAACTAATTCTTAGGAAATAGAAAAACTTCTTTCAATAATAACTTTAAATATAAATGGCCTCAAGTCACCAATAAAAAGATACTGACTAACCAGATGGATTAAAAAACAAGAACCAACTATCTGATGTCTCCACGAAACACACTTAGCTAGCAAATATGTCCAAAACCAAGTATCAATAGATGAAATACAAGCTACCAAGCAAACAGAAGCTGTAAACAAGCAGGCGTAACTATCTTTGTATCTGATAAATAGACTTCACACTAAAACTAATCAGAAAGAATAAGGAGGTACTCCATATCTACAAAAGGAAAAATTTACCAAGAAGATAGAACAATTGTAAACTTGTATGCTCCAAATACTGGAGACCCCAATTTCATAAAACAAACATTAAAAGGGCACGAAGAGCCACATAAATCCTATCACAATAATAGTGGGGACTTCAATCCTCCTTCTTATATTTAGATAGCTCTTCCAAACTATAGCCAAGCAAAGAAACTTCAGAGCTAAATTATGCAATAGATTATTTAGATTTAACAGATATATAGAGACTATTCCATCCAACACATAGATAATATATATCCTTCTTTGGAATACTGGTTCTTTGCAAAAGTTAGTAAGACTGAAAAACAGCCAAACTGACAAAAAGAAAGTGGGAGAGGACTAGAGAGATGGTTTGGCACTTAAGAGTTAAGCCACTCTTCCAGAGGACCAGAGTTTGGTTCCAGCACCCATGTTGGGTTGTTTACAACCATCTATAACTCCAACTCCATGGAATCCAACACCCTCTCCTGGCCTCTGGTGGTCACAGCATGCACACACACACACACACACACACACACACACACACACACACACACACACACGGGAAGGGGCATAAGCAAAAGAAAGGGGGGAGAAGACCCAAAGTAAGAAAATTCGAGATGAAAAAAGTATTACAACAAGCTCCAAGAAAATTCAGAACATTAGAGAACAGCTGACTTAAACTCCAAAAACACTGGAGACCCTAGAAAAAAATGGATGAATTTCTAAATGCCTATGACCTACCAAAATTAATCCCAGAAGATATAAGAAACTTAGGTCTATTACAAGCAATGATACTGAAGCTAAAATCAAAAGTCTCCCCACAAAGAAAGTCCCAAGGTAAGATGGATTCACTGCTGAATTCTATGAAACTTTCAAGGAAGATCTAATACCAAGACTCCTCAATTTGTTCTTCAAAATATGAAGGGAAGGAATACTACCAAATTCATTCTAAAAAGCCTGTATTAGGATGATACTAAAGACATAAAAAAAGAAAACTACAGATCAATTTTTCCTGATAACCAGATGCAGAAATTCTTAACACAGTATCTGAAAACTAAATTCAGGAATATTTTAAGATCATTTATCATGACCAAGTAGGTTTCATTCCAGAAATGCAAGGTTGTTTCAACATAAACAATTCAAATGTAATTCATCATTTAAGTAAATTTAAGGACAGAAATAACATAATCATGTCAATAGATGCAGGAAAGAAATTTGACAAAGTTAATATGCTTTCATGATAAGTCCTGGGAAAATTAGGAATAGATGGATCATATCTCAAAATAATATAGGCTATATACAAACCTATAGCCAATATTACATGAAGGGAACAATTGAGAGCGTTTCCTCTACAATCAGGAATGAGACAAGGAAGCTCACTTTCACCTGTCTTATTCAGTGTACTGAAGTCTTAGCTATAGAAATAAGACAAGAGAAAGACATAAGGATAAAAATAGGAAAGGAAGAAGTCAAGCTACCCTATCCTATTGCTTCTTCATTGCTGTGACAAAATATTCTGACCAACATGAACTTGGGGAGGAAAGGGAATTTATTTGGCTTACATCTCCCAGGTCACAGTTCATCAGGGAGCCAAGGTAGGAATTCAGGGCAGGAACCTGGAGGCAGGATCTGGACCACGGGCCATGGAGGAACACTGCTTACTGGCTTGCTCCCCTGGCCCCCGCTCAGCTTGCTTTCTCTTATGCAACACAGGCCCACCTGCCCAGGGGTGACACCACCCACAGTGGGCTGGGCCCTCCCACATCACTTGATAATCAAGAAGATGCCCCACAGGCATGGCCACAGGCCAGTCCTATGGATGAAATTCCCCAATTGAGGCTCCCTCAACCCAGGTGTGTCAAGTTGATACTAAAGCTATCCAACACACATTCTTATTGGCAGAGGACATGAGTCTATGCTTAAAAAGACCCTACAGAATCTACAAGAAAACTCTCAAATTCAATAAACTCTTTCAGTGAAGTTAGAGGCTACAAAATAAATATGCAAAAATCAGTAGCCTTCATGTATACTAACAGTGAACTCACAGAGAAAGAAATTAGGAAAAGCATAGCATTCGTAATCCATCCCCCAAATAAAGTATCTAGGAATATACCTAACTAAGGAAGTGAAAGACCTTTACAATGAAAACTTTAAAACACCAAAAAACACAATCAAAGAAGATACTAGGCAAGGAAAATACTTTCCTTGCTCCAGAATTGGCAGAATTAATATCATGAAAATGGCTGTATTAATAAAAGTCATCCTCAGATTCAATATAATTCCCATCAAAACTACAACGTAATTATTCACAGAACTAGAAAACCAATCCAAGAATAGAAGCACAGAAGATCACAAATCATGGAAGGAATCCAGAGGAGAAAAAACACAGCTACAGGTATCACAAGATCTGATCTCAACAGAACTACAGTGACAATGACAGCCTGGAACTGGCATAAGCAGACAAGCAGACCAATGCAACAGAACAGGGGATCTAGAAATAAACCAACTAAGCTATGGCCACCTAAGTTCTGACAAAGGTATGAACACCACCAGTGAAAAAAAGACAGCTTATTCAGCTAATGATCTTAGCAAAGCTGGATACTTCGCTGTAGAATTAGACCTTTGTTTTTCACACTATACAATTAACTTGAAATAAATAAAAGACCTTAGTTTAAAACTTGAAATACTGAAACTGCTAGAGGAAAACACAGTGAATACACTTTAAGATATACGTTTAAGCAAGAACTTTCTGCATAGAACCTCAGTAACACAGAACTAGGACCAGGAACCAACATATTGGATTACATGAAATTAAAAAGTTTCTGCATAGCAAAAGAAACTATTTATCAGCAGAGCAAACAGACAGCCCAAAGAATAGGAGAAAATCTTCACCAGATATACTTCAGACAGGGGGCTAATATTCAGAATTTAAACAGAACTCCAAATATTAAACACTGAAAAAGTCCAAATAATGCCACTCAATAAATGGGCTAATGAAATGGACATACAGTTCTCAAAAGATGACATACAAATGGCCAATAAGCATTTTAAGAAATGTTGAACATCTTTTAGTCATCAGGGAAATGTAACTTGAAGATACTTTGGTATAACACTTCACCTAGTCAAAATGGCTATGATCAAGAAATCTGACAACAAATGCTCCTGAGGATGTGGGGAAAGAGGAACCCTTATTCACTGCTGGTGAGAGTGTAAACATTATGAATATAATTATGTTAGATTTACAAAATAATAAGAGAACTACTATGTGACTCAACTATACCATAACTCCTGGGCACATACCCAAAGGACTCTATATCCTACCACAGAGATACTTCCACATATATGTTTGTTACACAGTTTGTTATTCACAATAGAAAGGAAATGGAACCAAACTAAATGTCCCTAAGAGATGAGTAGATAATGAAAATGTGGTATATTTAAACAATAGGATTTTATTCAGCTGTAAAAGAAAAAAAAAGGAATCATGAAACTTAAAGAAAAAGAGAGGAATCTTGAAAAGTTTAATATTAAGTAAGGTGACCCAAATTCAGAAAGACAAAAATTACATGCTCTCTTTTATATGTAGATCCTAGTCTGTTATATAAACATATATACATATAAGTGGGAATAATACCAGAAGAATCTAAAAACCTGGAAAGAGATCAAGAGAAGGTAAAATCAGATCATAAGCAAAGTTGGAAATAGGCAAAAGTTCACATGAGACATGAAAGAAAGATTTGGGGCACTCCAAGGGAGTTCCTAGAGGGGTTCAAGAGTAGTGGGGCTGTGGAGATGAGGAAGAAGAATCCACTAAATACACTTTTTTGAAAATGTCATGATATTTAATACCCTGAATGTTTATTTAAAAATAAAGCATCCTATTTTAAATATTTTATTTAATATTTTATTTATTTTTATGTGTATGAATGTATTGCCTGCATTATGTAAGTGGACCTGTGTCATGCAGTGCCTGCAGATGGCAGAAGAGGGTGTCAGATCCAATGGAACTGGAGTTATGGATAGTTGTTAGCTGCCATGTGGGTGCTGGGTACCAAACCCAGTTCCTCTGCAAGAGCAGTTAGTGTTCTTAACTGTTGAGCTATCTCTCCAGCCTCAGTAAAACATTTTAAAAAACAAAACAATTAATTTATTAAAAAGGGAAATTGGTTGTAAAATAGTGATACCAGATCATAGCAAGGATGAGAAATTAGGCCACTCATATTGCTGGTGATAATATAAAAAAGAACATTCTGGAAAACTGTTAGTACTTTCTTTAAAAATGAACCTGCACTTAGCAAATAACCCAAAAATGGAAAGGATCAAAACGACCTGTGATGGGTGGTTAAACAAGCTATTAGAAACTCATGAAATACAACTTAGTTAAACCACCACCAGGTCAGTAAGCATTATAGACATATGTGGCATTGTCAAATAATAAATTTAATTAAAAATAAAAATAAACCACAAAAGAAGTCTACCAACTATCTTAAGGGCAATTTGTCAAGTAAAAAAGGCCAACTTAAAAGATTCTTGTTATGCTAGAGAGAAGGCTCAGTGGTTAGAGCATGTATTGCTCTTCCAGAGGACCTGAGTTTGGTTCCCAGGACCGAATTCTAGTGACTTACAACCACTTGTTAACTCCAGCTCCAGGAAGTCCTGCACCTTCTTCCGGCCTCTAAAGCCATACCCACTCATGTGCATATACCTACTCAAAGACATGCATACCTAATTGAAAAATAAAAATCTTTAAATAAATATAAATGAATAAATGAATGAATGAATGAATAAATAAATAGATAAATAAATAAATGACCCTGTCATATAGTTTCATTGATGTGATACTGCTACAATGATAAGAGTGCAGAAATCGATGCCACATCAGTGTTTGCCAGTCTAGGAATAATTGGAAGTCTGGTAAGTGACTAAAGGGTTAGCATGGGGAGATGTTTGTGCTGATGGAATAGCTCTGTATCACAATAACAGCTGCGGTTACAGAAATGTGGTGAAATGACAGAGAATGCCCATTGCCAGGGCTGCTGTGAACTTCCCAGTTCTGATACTATGGAATACTATGTAAGATACAGCCACTGGAGGAGGCTGGGTGAAGGGCATACAGCCCCCTTCTGTCTTTGAATCTTCATGTGCAAAGATAATTATTTTTAAAAATGAAAATAGGTGAAACGTCAAATGCCTCAAGCCTCTGGTAGAATTGCCTACATTCTCTACAATAAAACACTTTCTCATCTCAATGATACACAAAGAAGCCCATCTTTTAATTTTGTAGGCTATTTTGAAAACAAAGATTAAATCCTCACACACAAAATAAACGTGATCTGCTTCTCATATACCGCAAGTTCCTTTTCCTCTCACCTCCATTCCATTTCCTGGCTTTTTATCATATCTTCTATTTTTATCAGTTTTCCTCTCAGTGACCTACATTACCTCCAAAGTTACTAGTCATATATCTTGTCTTTTCACTCCCATGAAACTGTCCACTCTCAGAAAACTTCCAACTAGGTATTGGATGACCTCCTTTCTGTCACTCACAGTGCATGTGCCTGAGTGACTAGACCTTCCTGAAAGTCACACATTTTGAAAAGAAAGCTAGTTAGCCCAAATTAACACTAACAATAAAGTTACAGTGCATGTGAGATTTCTGAGCAGAAAGGCCTTCCAAATTCTCCTTGCCTACTGAGCCACCCTGTCCCTTTCTCTCACCCTACCCAAGGCCAATGTGAGAGCTGGCACCTTGTTAACATTCCCAGGAAACCAAAGAACATTCATCCCCATATTAGAGACAGTGAGGTAACTTCTAAAATGACACAGGTGAATGAAGAGTAAGTTCTGAAAAGGGTGTGTGACTCAGACCTGATTCCTAGTCCCTTGTTAGAGTACTTAATCAAGCCACCCTCCCGCCTTCCTAATCTGCTAACAAACATCTTAACAGTGGAGCTAGGGGAACAGATGGAAACTGACCTAATTCAACTACTCTGATCCTACCCAGAGCAGGCTCTCAAAATGCAGTCAACCCTAAGATCAGTAGTATGCCTGGTGATTTAAATAGAGCTTTTAAAATGCACCCTTTAAAAATGTTAGAATTCTTTGTATGTGGTTAAAAAAAGAATCAGTTAGCACAGTACAAAACAGAAAAAAAAGGCAACTGTTTACTCCAGATAACATCACTGCGCACACAACTCACAAACCCATTTGTGAAGAGGGCAGAATCCGCATGCTATCACCAGACCATATTCAGTTTGGTTAAGTCGGATCCCTACACACACACCCTGCCCCCACCACTTCCATCGTGGCCAGCTTAGCAAGGCTGAGCACAGAAGCCCCAGGAATCAGCAGGATTACTGACCTGACACTTTCTTTCTCTTCATCCCTTGAACAGGGAACACGGCAAGGAATCATTGATCCTTAGTCAAAGGTTACAGAACAGAACCACAAAAAGGCTAAATAACCAGGAAGAGTTTTTAAAATTAATCAAATAAAAGAAGTACATTTTCTTTCCAAAACTTTGTTTGTTGAGGCAGGGTCTTGCTGTATAGTTTTGGCTAACCTGAACTCACTATGTAGTCTAGGCTGCCCTAAACTTGTAATCATCCTGTCTCAGTCTCTTGAGTGCTGACACTAGTCTGAAGCACCCATGCCCAGGTAAAAAAGTACTTTTGAAACAAACAGAAACTCAGAGTAGACAAGTCCAGGACCTATCGCCACAACAGGAGAACCATACAGTACTGAACCAACAGTAAGAACCATACAATATACACGTGAAGGAAAAGTGAGTGGATTTTACCAGGAAAAGCAGAACAGAGAAGCAAGAACTCAGGAAAAGCTACTAACAGTACATCAGAATTTATTAACTGGCCTTTTACTTTGGTTTGAGAAATTCCTGTTGCATTTTTTTCTCCTCCTCCCTCCACTTTTATGTTTGTTTGTTTTGAAATAAGGTCCCATGTAACTCAGGCTGGCTTTGAACTTGCTATGTAGCCCAAGCCGGCCTTGCTCCAGAGGGCTGGGACTACAGGTGAGCCAACCCGTCTGGCTACTATTTTGCTCTCTTGTAACAGGATCTGTTTTAGCAGGACACATGAAAGTAAGGCTTTTCTAGAGTCTTCCTGTTTTACCTAGTTTGTTTCTAGAGCTGTAACAGAATGCAGAGAGTATGTGATCTAGAAACAGATCAGAGCTTTATTTTGGCTCCTAGGTCTGAGGCTGAGAAGTTCTACAAGTGCAGTTGAAACTGCTGAGCTTCTGGTAAGGGTCATATGCTACCTCACAGCATGGTAGAGGAACAGGATGAAGAATAAGTGTGTGCATGAGAAAAAGCAGGAGCTGTGGAATTGCTTTACTATAACCCACTCTCTCGGGATGACTAACCCACCTCCCTAAGAAGTGCCTTAATCCCCCTTAATGACCTAATCATCTCTTGAAGGTCCCACCTTCCAACCCTCTCACAGTGACAGTCACATGTCAACACAAATTTCAAAACAAACTGCATACTTACCCATACGGTATTTCAGTTCCACGACTGTTTTGCCTTCTCTAATTAATTCTGTTACTTCACATGTATAGTTTCCTACGACAGCATCACGCTTATCCATTTTCAAAGAGGCATCTCCTTTGAGTAAGTCTACGACTGAGATTTTTGCACTTGAAAAGTTACTGTCAACAGTAGAATTGTTTACGTTTCCGTCATAGATGAAAATATATGTTCTGTTTAATTTCCACTTTACGAACATCTCTTTAGTGCTTTGTGCCTCCACATTAAGAACGAAGCATGGGATGATGACAGTTTCATTGCACCCAGTGAATTCTACAGATTTGACTTTACTAAGCAGTAGCTGAGCTGAACCTGGAAAATAAAAATAAAAGTATTCCATTAGTTATACAATTCTGTGCTATATAATCTATATATAATCAGGGTATTACAAATCCTAAGATAAAGAACAATGTTTCAACTGTTCATTTAAGTGTGCATACAGTAATGCAGAAAACCAACAAAGTGAGAAACAGAAATAATTTCTATACTAACCTGCATAGCTAGCAGACAAACTATAACTTTTCTTTATTCATTCGTAATAATAAAATAAACAGTGTCATGCATTTGGGGGATAAATTCAGCAATTGTGTTGGAACATGCAAGGTATAGTATCTAGCTTTGAAAGCTATGAAGTAATCATTTCTATTTACTGATACATGTAGGAAAATATTGTCCTTACTGTGGGAAGTTTTTGAACAGAAAACCAAACCAAATATTACATTCAGTCCCAGCTTCTATTCACTTCTAAATAGAACTTGCTAAAGTGATATGAAATTTATCTGTACACTCAGGCTGCATAACTAAAGAAAGTGGCCAGTTCTACTGTACTTTAATATACAAAGCAAGTCGAATGAATCAAATCTTATCTTTCCAAGAGGATGAAAAGTCTCAGAATACTAACGAGGAAAAAAAAAATTCTCTGTGGCTATTTCTCACTGCAAAAGAGAGACAGCTATAGACATTTTGTATTCAAGTCTCATAAAGGATTACATACAATTGAATGGCATTTTCCTACCCTGACATTTCATTGAATCTACAGAACAATTTCCTAATGTAGAATACAGGTATTTCTTCGTCCAACAAACCACTAAAATAGCTAAGAAACAAGTTGAAACCAAGAGCAGATCCTGCTAATGAGTAGGGAATACTCTTCAAATCTTCTCAATGACATAAACTACCAGTGGCAGCCTTTATACACAGGGCTGAGCCAGCCAACGTACAGCTCACTATTCAACTCAAATGATAAAAATGTGGAGAATTTCAGTTGTCTTCCACATCCCTAGGTTTTTTATCAAAGCTTGTTTAAAAAGTAGTTTGTTGGGGCTGAGGAGATGGCTCAGCAGTTAAAAGCAATGGTTGCTCTTGCAGAAGACCTAGGTTTGGTTCCCAGCACCCACATGGTGGCTAACAACCATCCGTAACTCCAGTTCCAGGGGGTCTGATGCCTTCTTTTGACCTCCACAGGCATTACAGGAATGGGTGCACTTACAGGAAATACACTCATACACATAAAATAAAAACAATAAATATTTTAAAAGTAGTTTGTTGATTTTTTCCCTCAAAAAATAAAGTATTCTTGAATTTAAAATATTAACC
>NW_008345226.1:1570437-1581083 GCF_000622305.1 Nannospalax galili
CTATATAAACTAGAATTAAAATCAATGGCATACGATATTATTGGAAGAACATGATTATTATTAATAAATGCCTATCTTACTGAATATAAAGATGCCCATTGGCATGAGACCAAGACAATGTTCAATAAAATCAAGCACAAATCCTATACCCTGCACACTTTGGTATGCTGTTTTAGCAATTAACTTTTCTATACCTTGGTTTTATAAAGAGGGTCAGAACAAACACTGGGTGTATACTTAGAATTGTGGGGGGCATTACAGGAGAAAACATCTAAGAAATGCTCCCTAAGCAATACACTAAGACTGGGAGATGAAACACCTCCTATAACAAGCTGACCTTCTTGCAGCTCTTGGGAATCTGCCACCTGAGGCAGCCTTGGGGATGCCCACTCCTCACCTTTTCCCAGTTTGTTACCCTTTAAGCCACCTAAATATGAGGAAGACCCACACAAAACCTGGGTATTCAATTAATGTCTCCAAAACATTAGAATTGTGTTATTTCCCAAGAGAAACAATCACTGAGGGGGAGGAACCATAATGAGAATATGGTGTCAAGAGATAATGTTGGAGCTACAAGGAAGGTACACGTCAGAAAATACCCTAAAAGATTCTAAAAAGGGCACTAAAGCTCCCTGCGAGTCCTGTCAGGGGTACTGGGCGATGTCCCGTAGATCTTCTGGAATCACCAGATTCTACAGGATTTGTTCCACTGACTTCTGCTGGATCATTTATAGTTTTGTAGATTGTGGACACTGAAGGTAATACAAAATATTTGTCCACAGAGATGTAAATACTGTTTGGCAGCTGATTTCTACCTGGTTGAAAAGAATTTCAATGGATTTCACTCTTAAAAAACTGAAGATATTGGCCAATTTTGTATCTACTAGCAAATTCATTTCATCATGCCTCTTGTCCATAAACGTGTCTGCTCTAACAATTTTCTTTTAAAAGGGTTTTGTCTTCTGGTTGATTGGCTCTTTAAGGAGTGAAATAAAATTCTGACATATGTCCATTTTATAGTTGTATGAATCATTCCAAAAATTTAAAAATTAAATTTGTATGAGTCATTTAAAAATTATTCTACACGTAAAGATACAAGTTAAAATCTCAGTTTTCCTATCGAACATTTTTCAGAAGGCACCAGGTAATTAAGAAGTGGTTGGTAAATACTTCATAATTTCATAACTCTTGTTTACAATATGTTTCTAAGGAATACACAAGCACTAAGGAAGTGAATTAATAAAAAACACTTCATAGATGAAGGAATTTAAGAAGAATAACTATGTCAGTAAAAGTAAATTTGACCTTTATGAACCATGATAACCTGTATACTACTAATAAATAAGCGCACCCCCCAAATCAGTCCAGGTATTAAATACAACTTTCTTCTGTACAAACATGTTATCCATACCATGAAGTAACATTATCTGATAGGGGTTTTTATCTTTTGCTTGATGCCTCTTGATGGAACAGGAAGATAGAGAAAAACTGGACAACAGGGGAGTAAATAAAAGGCCATATATAACAGGCATAAGAAAATTCAGAAAAACAAGGTATACTTACATCCGTCTAAATCAGAGTATAGAGAAGCTTAAGCAAGGATGAGGCCAGAGTCACAGGCAAATTAGCACATAACCGGGGAAGATCAGCTTATATCAAATGTCAGAGATACTGGACCTCACAACTTCCAGAAACACAGCACCAAAACAGACCTCCTTAAACCACAGGCCTGATCTCAACTGTGCAATGGCAGAGGGGTCTGATGTA
Source organism: Nannospalax galili (assembly GCF_000622305.1). Taxonomy (NCBI): domain Eukaryota; kingdom Metazoa; phylum Chordata; class Mammalia; order Rodentia; family Spalacidae; genus Nannospalax; species Nannospalax galili. The sequence continues at coordinate 1,572,205 of NW_008345226.1, forward strand.
CCTGTTACCCCTCTCACATCCAGTTCAAAAAGTTAAAAAATGTAATCAGCCATTGGGAATCATCTGAGTGGAACTCTGTGATAGGAGGAAGGGGTAGAATGGTGGGAAAAGTGGGAATTATTTTTAAGAGTTTACAGTACTCATTTGGGGAACGCAAGCAGGTGATGCAACACAAGGTCGTAAGTGTGGTTCTTTCTACATGAGCACAGTGCTGTGGAGACAGAGAAGCAGTCTGTCTAGCAGATTGTTAAGAAAAGTTCGTTGCTACTAGGGAACAAGAATGTCATAGAGCCTCTGCTCACCTGGGCCCCTAATCTTTTTAGATGGTCCAAGTAAAATTTATCCTTTTTTTTTTTTTTTTGAAATTAATTGATCTTTATTGCCAAAATCTGACTTCCAATGTTGGGGAGAAGGCATATTTCTTCCTGCAAAGGGCCTGGCATTTAATGTCTACATTCTTGTAATTTTTGCTGCTCGGGGAACTATTTACGGATTCACTTGAAGGTTAGCAGACATGGGCTCTTTTATGTAACAAAGTAATGAAAAATGTGATGTACTGATTTCCATTAGCATATCTGGGAGATTCAGCTCAGCCTGGTCTACATTTCAAGTTTCAGGCTAGCTAGGGCTACAGAAAAACCCTGTCTCAAAAATAAAATCAACAGGTCCAAAACCCTGCAAACAGTGTTCTTCCCTGGAGCCTCCCCACCACCCCCTTGTCCCTCAAGGACAATAGAACTCTGCTCACTAATAGTTAACAGACTTCTGGCACTTGGCTCACTAAAAATTAACAGACTTATTTGAGCTTTGCCAATACAGAGGCTTGAGGGTAGGGAAGAGTCTGCTCCCAGGGGGCAGACGGAACACCGGGAACAGGTTGTCATGCCCCTCCCCATTTGTGCATGCATGGAAGAAGGTCTGTTCCTAGGCCAGTCTCCATGGCCTTGGGCACATCGTGCTATTTTCTTACTATAATGATGGGAAAATTCTTATGTGTTTTGCACTGCCTGAGCACTTATACATAAAGTCCGTGTGAACGTCAAACACAGAGCTTACAATAAAGGCTCTCAGAAGGACAGTGAAAGTGCTTGAGTGGCAAAGCCAGGTCTAATCTTGATCTAATCTCAGTTTCCTGGCACTGGTCAAGCAGGGTGACTACATTTCCCAATCCTTAACTTCCTAAAACATTTAAGATTATCTACCAGTCAATGGATGAACCATGCATCATGACAGATTCCTTTCTCTGTCTTTAGCCATAGAGAATTCTTGTTAGGCTAACATATTTAATAGTTTCTAAGTCCGATGCTTGCTGAATGAATTACACCCTTATCTCTTGAACTACTGCCAGACCTCCAAACTGGCTCCCTGCCACCATCTTCCATATTGTTCCATGTCAACACCAGTATATTTTCCACAGTCCTCAAAATAACTGTTCTAAATGCAAATGTGCACTCCTTTGCCCAGTGATGCTCTACCATCCTCTTTCTTAGGCCAAATTCTAAGTACATTAGCAAGGAAAACAAACAAGGTCTTCCAAGATCTTTCCAATCTCACATCCTGTACTCTCTCATTTCCAAACCAGGCTCTCATCATAATGACCTTCCTGCACCCCCATGAATAAGCAAATGCTCTCTCCCTTCCATGCATTAGGACATGCTGTTCCCCAGTCTATGGAGGAACATAGGGAATGTATGTTGTTAGGAATACACATACTTTGGAGCCAGATCCTACCCCATAGTTATCTAACCTCTGCACCTTACCTATAAAGCATAAACAGAGACAGCATATACCTCAGAGAGGTTTTAAGATTCACTGAGAAGATGAACGTATAGCTCTTACTGGAATGCCTTTCACATACATAGCAAGTACCCAATAAAGCTGCAGCTGTGGTTTTCTGTAGCTACCTCCTTTATGACTTAGAGACAAATGGTGCTGGGTGCACTAGGGGTTAACAGGCTTTCTTAGACTCAGCTGACACAAAAGAATGCCTGTGCCTGCTCCGTCCTGGGACTCTGGGAGCAGGGCTGTGCCTGAACCCAAAATGTGGGGAACAGGTTGGAGATAGCACAGCCATCAGAGGCTAAGGCTAACAACTCTCACTTTGTGGAAGTATGCTTCAATACATATATTAAGGAAGTCTGTTATGTCCTCAGTAAGTCACCAAGACCTTGAGCAAGTCTAGCTGTTTCATGACTATAGTGATAAGGAAATTACGTGTGTGTTTTTGCAATACTTAAGCATTACTCATGTGTGAGCTTTGTATGAATTCTTTACACTGAGCTATCCTAATAAAAGTCATCTAGGGTGCCGTAACAGGCATTTCTGAGCAGCATAGCCTGGAGTCCCCTGGCCTTGTTGAGTTTTGATGAGCTCTGCTTCAGTTCCTCAGGACTGGTTACCTCACGGTGTCCACAGTTTTCCTACTTAAGCTGTTCTTGCCACAGAACCTTTGAGAGGATCATTCCTGACCCCTGCCCAACTACCACTCAACTGCTATTGTCCCCTTCTTACTGCTCCTTGCTCTCTGTTCATGTCCTGTCACTATTATCTACCACTAAACATTAGAATTACTGTTTTATATTTTTGTTAATCTCAGAAGATAGTGATACAGGGGAGAAACAGTATCCACTAGAGGGTTCTTAGTCTCATTCATAAAAGAATTTAAGAATGGACTCAAACAGAAGCTTTAGGACAATTTTATTAGAATTTAAAAGAAAAATCCTCAGGGTAGGCAATCTGTGTATGAATCTTAGCAGCTTCCTTGAGGAGGAGAATGGAGGGGAAAAGGATAAAAGCCATGAAGCCGTGCTAGTTTAGAGCCTGCACTGAGGTCAGGCACATGGTGGACTCACAGACACAAGGCAAGAAGAAGAAAGCTTTAGAGAAAAAATAAAGAAATACAAGATGCTGGTTAAAGAAAGCATGCATAGAAAAGAGATATGTAGAAGAAAAGGAGATTTGCCTTTTCTGAATTCTTCAGAAAACTGGGCAGACTTACAGAGAGCCACATGTCTGTGGCTGGGTCCAGAAGCACTGTACTAGGAGGTGGGATTCCAGGTAGGAAAAGTTCAGTCTCATTAGACAGGTATTCCGTCCATCTATTTAGCCTGACTTAAGGTGAATCCACCTTCCTAGGGGTGGTTGTATGACCAAGTGGTTGATCAGTGAAATTGGAAAGGTGGGCATTCCAACAGACAGACTAGAGGTTTTATAGTCTTGACCAGTTAATTTTATGGGACTTTCTTGCTATTCTAACATTCCCCCACTCTGAAGAGAGGTAACCCTAAAATCTTTTAAGAATTAGACAAGAACCCCCAAATATTGCCATTTCTGGCCTTTGGCACAGAGTAGGCTGCCAAAAAGCCCAAGGATATTTTGACTTTTAGCCAAAAAAAGAAACTGGCTACTTTTCTTTGGGGTCGTTTTACCCTAAACTGCCTGGTCAATTTCTACCTCTTAATGGCATAAATTTTGGCAATTGAGGTACCCCTTCAATGGTCATTCTAAAAGACCCCAAAGGTACATGACTGTTAGCTTAAGGGAGATAAGAATGTCCTTGATTGGTGCCTGGGAGGAGATGTGAGGAAGAAGTAAAGGCAAGAGTAGTTTGCATTTCAAGTTCTGAGTGGGGAACCAGAAAAAGTCAGAACAGGGTTAATTTTAAATGTCCAAATTTAAGTCCATTATAATTTCTTGAAGGTTTCCAAAAGTATCCATGTTTTGGGTTCCTCCTCATTTTTCTTTTGGCCGCCAAGGCAGGACTCAGTGATGAACTCAGGATATGCTGTCAGGCACTTTGATAGCTGTTGGAGTATTTAGAATCACAGTGTGAGATCCCTCCCAAATGGCTTCTAGATAGTGAGAGAAAGAAATTAAGCTATCATGTACTTTTTAGGTTAGGATAATAGTGTGCTTGTCTCTCTTGGCTTCAGGTCGACATTACAGTGTTGAATTAGGTCAAGATTTTAAGCCATATATCTGAGCAGCATTTTCTTATTAAGAACAAAATCATTACTGAGAAATAATTAACTACATCTTACATGAACTTAAGCCTAATGTTTGGGAAGTGTAATCCTTGGACTCTTAAAACATACCAATCATTTTAATCTTTGGCTATACTTTCCTGTTGGGCATTTAAGACCATGCAGTTGGGCTTGGGAAGAGCCTCTGGTCCTTTGGCCTTTGTTTCACTAGTTGTACCATCTATTGAGGATAAGTTAAAGGTCTCATTTGACCGTGGCTTTGCTTAGAAGCACTGAGGAAACTTTCCTCCTCTTTGTATACTGGATACTGGTTTGGTCCATCTAGTGGGGTCTCCACAGCCTCCCTGAACAAGAGGACAGGTGACTCACTACAGGTGCAGAACATTTTGAGAGATGCTGCACAGTCCCTTGAGACTTAGTTGACCTTGGAGGACAAGAGGTAAAAATTGTCCCTTTAAGTTAAGTCCCTCGGACCAGGTTGCTATAGGCCTTCAAGCATGGCTATTAAACACCCAAGAAGGTTAGTTATACAGGCCTTATACTTTTAATTATCATGTAAGTTGTAGATAAAAACTGAGCAAAACCAAAGGCTCTTAAATAAACCTTGATTAGACATACATTTTGTTCCTTACTAGTTGACTAACTATGACTATGCTGGATAGCTTTAGTGTCAACTTGACACACCTGGGTTGAGGGCGCCTCAGTTGGGGAATTACCTTCATTGGACTGGCCTGTGGCTATGTCCATGGGGTACCTTCTTGATTGTTGAGTGATGTGCGAGGGCCCAGCCCACTGTGGATGATGCCATCCCTGGGTAGGTGGACCTGTGCTGCATAAGAAAGTGGGCTGAGAAGGGGCCAGGGGAGCAAGCCAGTAAGCAGTGTTCCTCCATGGATTATGCTCCAGCTCCTGCCTCCAAGTTCCTGCCCTGAGTTCCTACCTTGGGCTCTTGGGAGAGGACAGGGCAGCTAAATAAACCCTTTCCTCCCCAAGTCAGAATGTTTTGTCACAGCAATGGAGAAACAAACTAGGACAATGACCACAGAAATTTTAAGATTAGCTATATATTATTATATATTATATATTATCTATATATTATTTTGTTTCATCTTTCATATCTAATAAACCTACTCAGATGTTCATCACTTATATAGACATTCTCAGTTTTTTCTATTCTGGAAGCATCCAGCCATCTTAATCATCATAAAAATCCTTTTTAATAAAATATTTCCATTTCCATATCCTTCTAACATCTTTTATCTTCTCATTTCCTATCTTAATACCATGAGACATAATAACAACAAATACATTTGTCATTTGTTGTGATAATTTTCTTCTTGGGGAGTACTAAGCAATGTTTATCCCCTTTCAAAGGTTCTGGTGTCAAACCAATGTTTGATGTTTGATTGCATTAAAGTTCACCCTGGGGAACCAATGAGTTTACTTAAAGAGATGGGTTAGTATTACTGACAGGTGTATGGGTGACCAGAATAGTTGTAACCTCATGGGTCAAGCCCCATCTCCCTAACCTTCCCCAGATTATATACTTTAGTCCACCCCAAATCCAGGAGATCACGTATAATTGGGGAAGTATTATACACAGTGAACTGGGAAGAGTGGCTTGATACTCAGGTGAGGGTCCAATGACCCTGCTTAGTTCTCTTTAATGAAGGAACACAACAGTCAACAAGACTAATTGTGATGATCTTTTGCAAGTAGGCACAGCTGAAATCATGAAGATGGCAGATGTCTAGCTCAGAAGAGAGTGCTGTGCAGCACCATTTTATTAAAAGAATGTGTAATCCAACTTACACACAAAAGATAGTGTAATACATTAATATTACCTGTGTACACACTGTGGTTTATAAGTTCCCAGGTAAACATTATAAAAGATACAAGACAGTTAAAAATCTTTTTTACTTTATATATTTTAGACAATGGTCTACCAAAACCTTGCTAGTTTTGAATAAGTCTAAACAGTAGAGATAAGCAACAGGTGCACAGCAAATCACTATCAAATGATGTTCACAATCTCCAGCATAATCAATTAAGGAAAGCCATGACACTAGTTACTAGTTCTTTTGGCAGAGGGTCTACTCTATTCTTTCCATGGATTATAAACGGTCTATTATTTCTTTAATCTATCCTGTTGGCTCTTTCATTAAGTAGTTAAATATATCTTTGTATTTACTATACATTTGCATTAGTGTGGTTACTTTCCTCATTGTTGTGACAAAATAGGGACTCTCATTAGCTAATTTTTCTATAGACATTTTTAATAATAAACTCTGCTGATACTGGTTTACCTTAACTGTTCTCAGCTGCACAATGGCTTTATTTTTAGGTTGTTTCATTGTTCCCCTTTTTCCTTGCCACAGAATCAGGAGGCCGGTCTGAATCAGGACAAGAGTCTTGGGGAACATTTTGAGATAACGTGCTTGAGTGTGAAGTGGGAGGGTCAATCTCATCTCCAGAATCAGCTTCTCAGTGAGTTCAAACAGCACATGACAATGTACCAATATAATATATACAAAAAGGCATTTGCTTCTCTTAAAGACTTCAACTTGAGTTCCTGTATCTGCTCCTTCTTTAATAGTGATCCCAAAGAAGGGAGACTCTGCTTGGAACTCTTCGCTCTTACCAATGTGACTCTCTAATGCCCTGTGACCCTAATGAATTCTTTCTGCATGTTACCTGGTTAATCTTATCCTGCCTATGCATGACCCACCATGCATAAAGCCTCTGGAGCAAATATTGCCCCCCATGTATTAGGGAAGTCAGTCAGCGTCTAATGATTATGTAAGTTAGGGAAGGTTTCCAAATTTGGCTCTTTTGTGGGCTGAATCTTAATATCCCCTTAAATATTTATTCTGAAATTAAGTAAGATGCAAGCCTGATAGCACTCAGGATGAGTTCTTTTTAAAGAGGGATAGCAATCAGTCTGCCTGGATTAGAAAAAACATATTATAATTTACCATACATCATCTTGGATTAAGTGCCCATAATTTGGAGAGTAAGGAACACAAAAACCAATGTTATCTAAAAGAACTTGGGAAGAGACTATCAGAATGTTCTTTCTCTTTAGTCTGTAACTAGAAACTGAAAAGCAGCAGTGCCCATGGTGGGATGGGGCAAGAACAAAAACAACCATGGAGCAACTTAGTACCAGAGAGGGAAATACTCTCTTTCAGAGAAAAACGGGCTTGGGCTTGGAATCACAGTACATAAAGGGCAGGAATTATGTTGGGCATGGTGGCACACATCTCTAATCCCAGCCTTCAGGAGGCAGAGGCAGGCAGATCTCTGTGGGATTGAGGCCAGCCTGGTCTACATAGTGACTTCCAGGCAGACTAGGACTAGGGAGACCCTGTCAAAAAAAGAAAGGAAAAAAAAAAAAAAAGAAAGAAAAAGAAGGGGCAAGAATTAAGACCAGTAGAACCCACCCATGTAGGATATCTCCTTTTACTTCTCACTGCTGTAGTTACCTGCTGGTAGCAGCTTGTCTTTTGTAAGGTTTGGCCCAGTGGTACTGCAAATTCACATGAGCTTTCCAAGTCTAGCCATTACAAAGTGTCAGCTCCATTTGCTAGCTGGCTTGTGTTGGAGACATATGGGTAGAAAACATCTAAGTTCCCTTTAGAAATCAATATATTATGTAAAACAATGTAAAAATCAAAAACAGTCACTTTTAGAAATCAGCAAATAAACCATACAAACTACGACCAAATCCGAAATAATCCCTTTAAATAAAACAGGTAACTATGTCATTCGAACAATGTCAAAACCCCAAATTGTTCCCTTTAAAAGCCAACAAATATCATGTAAAACAATAAAAATTTTAAATAGCCATTTTTTTTATAAATCAGTAAATATACTACACAAGAAGTTAAAAACCCAAAATAAAATCCCCTTTAGCATCAGGTCAAAACAATGTCAAAATTTAAACTCCCAGGGCTGCAGTGATGGCTCAGCCGTTAAGAGCACTGGCTACTCTTGCAGACTACCTGGGTTCAGTTCCCAGCCCCCACCTAGAGGCTAACAACTATCCATAACTCCAGATCCAGGGGATCTGATGTCCTCTTCTGACCTCCGTGGGCACTGAAAAACTTGGGTGCACTTCCATGCATGCAGACAATACACTCATACACATAAAACAAAAACAATAAATAAAATATTTTTAAAAAATTTAAACTTCCATCATGGAGAGTTGGTGCTACCTCTTTAGTCTGACATAAAAATACACTGACCCTGTTACAAGGTAATAGAGACTGTGTTGGAATGTGCCATGTCTCTCACCACCCATTGCATGCAGGTTGAGAGCCTGCATGGAAGTCAGACACATGGTGGATGAGCAGCCACATGGCGGACAGCCTAGAGATTTTATTCTTTGACCAGTTACTCTTATGGGGCTTTTTAAAAATTCTTAACAGTAGAATGATAAGTTCATTCATATGCTAAGGATCTAAGGGTTAAAGGATTCAGTACGTTCCTTATGAATGTAAAAATTTTAAAGCAGGGGCTGGAGATATGGCTTAGCGGTTAAGAGCACTGACTGCTCTTGCAGAAGACCTGGGTTCAATTCCCAGCACCCACATGGCAGCTATAAACCATCCTTAATTCCAGTTCCAGGGGGATCTGAAGCCCTCTTCTGACCTCCGTGGCACTGCATGACATGGATGCACTCACATACATGCAGGCAATATACTCATACACATAAAATAAAAACAATAAATAAAAAAATTTAAAGCAAAAAATTCAAAAAAGAAAAATATAAATGTCATGAGAAGAATTTGGTTTTCATCATATTTCAAGAGAATCTCCAATACATCTGTTTATGGCTTACAAAGACACATACTGCAACAGAAAATCTCAAGTCAGCTACATGTGTAGATAGGA
>NW_008345226.1:1581135-1587480 GCF_000622305.1 Nannospalax galili
GAGGGAAATATTAAAACTGGGTTTGAAATATGAACAGGAGTGTGGTGGGAAAGAAAGGACATGTCACTTAAACTACCTAGAAAGTATGTAGAGAATGAAGAAAATAACTGAAAGCAGAAAATTACTCACATGAGCTCTATGAAATGAGTTTGGAAAGATGGCTAAGGAAATCTGGTACGGTCTATTTGAATGTCATGCTGAGCAGTTTAGACTTGACAATAGAAGGTTCAATTCATATTTATTTTAACTTTAAAACATAACAATTGACAGCAGTCTGAAAGGGGACTGAGGACAGGAAGGGAGAGCAGGGAAGGCCAATAAGACCCCACCAGGACAGTTCAGGTAAATGACAACTGGAAAGAAAGCCCCAAAGTCACAGTAAGAATCAAAGCAGCAAAATCAACAGAAGTCAGGTGTGGGAGGTGAGGGAGATAAAATTGGAAAAATGAAAACTGGAAACTAAAATAGTATGTGGAACTAGTCAGGTTGTAGATTAATTATAGAGAAAAGAGGCTTGGAGATGTAGGGAAGATAACTTTTCCGTCTGAGCATTAAAAATGCCAGTGGGGTCTTGAAGTGGGTATGTCCAGGAGACCTCAGGATATACCACTCTGGACTTAGGAAGAAAGGTCAGAGTTATCAAGACTTGGGAATCAGCAGGAACGTAGCTGGTCACTGAAGTCATGAGCATAAGGAAGAATGACCACTGGGTCCTTGTAAATAAAGCAGGTGGCAGAGATCAAAAGTTTGGGAGCATCAATATTTACACTCAACAGTCAAGGAAGTGAGAAAAAGAAAAGAGAGACAAACCTAAACAAACAAAAAAACCAAAACAACAAAAATATGGCAGACTCCAAGGCAGGGTCTTGACGTGGACAAAGTGCTACAGTAGCAAGAAAGACCCCTTAAGAGAAAACTAGTCACGGACTAGAGAGATGGCTCAGTGGTTAAGAGCAGTGGCTGCTCTTGCAGAGGACCCAGGTTCAAGTCTCAAACCCATATGGTGGCCAACAACTGTCCATAATTCCAGTTCCAGGGAATCTGACACCCTCTTTTAGCCTCTGCTGGCACTGCCCACATATGGTGCACTTAGATACAAGCAGGCAAAACAATCATACACACAAGGCAAAAATTAAATTATTTTAAAAACAGAGAAAACTAGTCAAGAGAATGAAAATCTCCAACCTCAGTGGAGACTTGACATTCCAGTTTCGCTGGGTCATACCTTAAGTCATGCTAAAGAGATGAGCAGATACCTAGTGCATTAAGGAAAAGATGACCTTTTCCTGCTGGGAATCCCCACCCCCTGGGGCAGTTGCTTCCAGAGAGGGTCACAGACTTGGAGCTTCTGTCCGCACTTCTGAATTCTTCAGAAAAACAAACCCTCTCCTTTCCTTTTCTGTCTTAAGCAGGTTTCCCCTAATACTTTGGGCTGCCCCACCATTTTGGGTTTCTTTACTGTTTCTTTAAAGCTCCCCTCCTTACCACAGGGTTGGCAGTTTGCCAACTGTGACTTCTAAGTATCAGCTCTAAGTGGGCATGGCTAAGGCTTTTTCCCTTCTCCCTCCATTCTCCTCTTCCATGCAGCTGCTAAGGTTTTCAGTTTGCCTGCCCTGACGATTTTTCATTTAGCCTCTAATAAAACTATCCTAAAGTTTCCATTTGAGTCCATTCTTATTTTATTAACAAAACTAAGAGGGGACCCTTTTGTCCCCTGTACCATCTGGCAACCATAAAGAAATATCTAAAATTCCAGTAGCTAAAGTAGATGCTAAACAGTATGTTAAATAGTAAGAACCAGTGTCAGGATTGAAAACTATCATCTTTATGTATAGCCATGTCAATGGTCATGTGGGACCACTTGGACCTTGCACTTGGGAGGTGATGAGAAGAGAAGGGAGCAGTAGCAATAGTTTAAATAAATCTGACACTATAAGAAATCAGAGAAGTCCAACAAGAAAGTGGTCAGTGAGGACAAGGGCAGGGTTGGTTTTTTTTTTGGTTCTACAGGAGCTTCCGCTTTTTCTAATTAATTATCTTATTATTTTTATTTTTGTGTATGAGTGTATTGCCTGCATGTAAGTGTACCCATGCCATGCAATGCCTGTTGATGTCAGAAGAGGGTTTCAGATCCTGTGGAACTGGAGTTATGGATGGTTGTTAGCTGCCATATGGGTGCTGGGAATCGAATCTGAGTCCTCTGACAGAGCAGCCAGTCTTCTTAATCACTGAGCCACCTCTCTAACCCCCTCCCCTTTTTTTTTAATATGGAGTAAAACTTGATCGTGGTTATAAGATGAGGAGGAGCCATGGATGGGCAAAAGGTAGGATATCAGACTAAGGACAAGCGCTCGATCAGGTCTCCAAGGTGTTGGATAAGAAAGGGATTCTTAGGCTGTGGTCCCCTTGGAAAGGTGAACAGATGTTCCAATGCTAGCTGAAGGAGGAGGGTGGGAAGAAGGCTGTCTATGGTGTTAGAGTTTAGTAATGTTGGGTGGACTGCTGGAAGGCCAAACACCTCACCATCATGTTTTGCTGCAGTGTAAGAAGTGAGATACCAGCTTGGAATGGATGTCCATGTCTGGCGTGAGAAGCCCCAGCAGCTGCTGAGGTAAATGAAGCATCCTTGATGAGAAAGATACCTGCCAGGAAGGCGTCTACAGTTCTGCCCTTGGAACCAGCTTCTGGCATGAAGAACTGGAGTCTCGGACTGAATCCGGTAAGATTCAGAAGGAAGAGAGAGCCTAGGCTCTCCTCAGGATGCTAAAATAAAGGTCTGGGGTACAGTGGAGGGTCTTAGTTCTAACTCAAAGCAATCCTGCCCCTTTCCATGGGAATCAAAAGCATCCTCAGAAGACTAGAAGTAGTCAATCTAGAATTATAGGGGTCAAGGCAGTTTAAAGTTAGTAAAATCTAGAATTATGTCCCTATCAAGAACTTGAAGTACATCAAGGCCACAGAAGCATAAACAAGCATGTTCTACTCCTATAAACTGCACTGCTAGTTATAAAGATGCATACATGGCTGAAATTTGTATATAAGCCCACAAGAGTCTTGCAGTGTGGAGGGCAGTGTGAGCCTCAACTTTCTAAAAATGAAAAGGCAGTTCTGACAGAGCCTGTACCTGCCAAAGGCCTTATGCTGCTTTTCAACCTATCCGTATGACAGACACTCAAATATGCACATGAATTCTCCTGATCTCAATCTCAATGCTGGGGACTGACCAGATTCTAAATCTTGGGAGAAGGGAATGAAATATTCAGAGGAGGGAGGAGCTTCTCATTTCTGTTGCAACTCCAAGTAACCAACCACAAAGGGAGAATTCAGATCTGGAGTCTTGATCTAGGAAAATCAGATCAGATTCCCTGGGGGAATCTGTTTTCTACTTTTGTACTACAATGAATTTACTAAAATTGACCCTACACTATATTCTTATTATTTTTCCAAAGAAAAATTGCACTAGTACACAAAGTGAAAGCAACTTTATAGCTCAAGTATGCATTGTGTTAGGCTGAGACATTTGATATAAAAAGGAAGATTTTTTTTTTATCTTGTGAAAAAAGCTATGGCAGCAAAACTTCAAAGACAAGTAAACGGTTCTCTATAAATGATATCATAGAAAGAACATGCTAAATTCAAAGCAATGTATCCACTAGCTACAGCTGAATTCAAACTTACTTTTGATAAAGGAATTTCAAAAGCAGAACATTTATCAATGAGGAGTGGGGTGCCTCTTTATCACTTTTAGAACATAGCCTTTCAAGTGTCCATTAGCACCTAGGTGGTGAAGATAAAGTATCTGCCAAAACAGAGATGTCAGCAGAAGTATCCTAATGTAGACACTTAATGCAATGCTCCGACAAGCTGCTCCAGACTGCTGGGGCGGCCCTACAGACAAGGACGCTTACAGAGGCATGTACTCCCTTAAAATGGCAACTTGTGCTTAAAAATAATCAGTTCTTCAAGCAAAACAACATTTTCACTTAAGTAGCTAAATTTCTGTTATATTTAGATGAAAACATGTCTTTAATTTAATCATGTGTATGCCTGACTTTAAAAACTCCTTTTTGAATAAAGAAAAATCATTCAACCATTAAAAACCAGTTTATGTTTATCACTGACATTATTTATCTAAGGTTGTATTTGCTAGTTAGTGACTATCACAGAAACTGACATGCTTTTAAAGAAAATATAGTTGGAAATATGGGGGAGGAAGAAAGACATTCATTCAGTTTCCTATAAACCAGTACAATTGGCCTTTAATTGGCTGGAGGGGGTGGGGGGAGAAATAACCTCTTTTTTTTTCTTTCACCACAGAGGTCACTGAAACTGTAAAGGTTACCAAGACATGGCCCCTAAATGTCAGCTTCAGAAACTGAAAGCAAAATTGAACTTCAGCAAAATGAATGTTCAAATCCACAACTTTAGTACCCAGTCTATATTCCAAATTCAGTCTCCCTGGTTCCCTGAATAACTGCTTGTGTTCTGAGACTGTCAGCATGCCTTCACACATGTTCTGCTGAACCTACACATGATATACATACAAAATCCATTTTATATTACTACAAGCATTTTCACTTCCTGTTTTACACTCAATGCCTAACCTAATGCAACTCAAATGCCTGCATTTTTTCCAAGTTAATAACAAGTACAATAAAATAGTACAAGTTCTCAATTTTAAGACTCTTTAGGGATTCAAACATGCTAATATTGCACGAGTGTTAATTAATGTCATCATAACTATAACTAAGGAAGGCCTCACAGAAATCCTATCACCAAAAGTACAATTCCAAAAATTTTTGAACATATATTTGAAAACCAGACTTGTTTTTAAAAATAGCACATGGCTCATACATTTTACCCTTCAAATAAGCTTTGACATCTACAGTCTGAATTTATGGCATTTTATCTCAAATTTATATCTTATTCAATATGAAAGCTCTCTGATTATACAACAGGTATTTGAAAGCGGTGTTATTTTGGCTATAATGATAGTAATGATAATGAGCAGACTAAAGACGACTGAAATCAGAAAACTCCTAGCACCAAAAATTTAGGTAACAGCTCCAATATCCAGGATGCTTTGGGGGGGGGAAAGTAGTGAGCCGGATTTAAGGGCATCTCGGAAATAGTTCTCAGACATAGGCCTTTTATGCATGGCACGCTGAGGTTAATCATCAGTTTAACGTTGAATTTATTTAGCATTCTAAGATAAATGAAAACTTGCTATTATTCCTGCTTCGAGTCTGTCCTGAATCTTACAAAAAGTTCACAAAAGGATTTACAGATATGAAGCTTGACAGGCACTTGTGTGGCCACAAAAATCCATATTTCCTCAGTTTTCACAGAGGAAAACAAAATGCATTGCAAAAGCTGGGAGGGGGTGCATCTTTGGCATCTAAAAACATCAAACCCCACTCTGCTGAATATGTCTTTTGATTCGTGGTTACTGTCATTATGCTTTTGGCAACATCTGGATAAATTAAAAAGCGTTTCCCTCAAATAAAGCAGAAGAAAACTTCAATCTACAATTCAGAATATATTAAAGTGCTGACCGGGCGTGGGGAGTCAGGAGAAAATGTTTCTGGGAAGCTTATTTTTAGGATTGAAAACAACTAAAATACGCGGCCAGAAAAATCTTCCGATAAAGGCTGGATGGGAAATAAAACTTGGGTCCATCGCATATCCTGGACTCCGACGCTCAGGCGGTAAGGCAAAACCCTTTCTGGTCGACTTCACCAAAATGCGCACTTCATCACCAGAGGCCCGGGCCCTCCCATTCTCGTCCTTCGACCCAGAACGCTGCGTGGAAGCTCCGGGAAGGGAGAGGGGTGCGAGAAAAGGGGGTGCCTGGCAGCTGCCCCTCGCTTTCTTCGCAGTTCAGCTTTGCACAGTTGAGGGTCCTCCTTCTTCCCTGTGCGCACTGGAGAGTGAGGAGCTGGAGCCCGCTCTCCCCCGGGAAAGGAGACCCCGAGAGCAGTCGGGGGCTCCGGATCCCCCGCGGGGCTCTCCCACGACGCCGCTCGGGCGCGCAGGGCCCGCGCATCCCGAGCCCGCCGCCCTGTCCTCTCCCGGGCGCCGCCTGCCCGGCGGGGGTGCAAAGCACAAGCCTGCGGGGGTGCCCCGGTGTCGCGCACCAGCCTGGGAGTCCCGAGCCACTCACCGCAGCACCACGAGCCCAGCAGCAGCGCTGCCACCAGGGGCCACATCTCCGCGCCGCCGGGGGTCGCCGCCGCAGGTGTCTAGCAGCCGTCGCCTCCGCAGACTTGACAGGAAGGACCTGCCGCCGCCGCAGCAGTGTGAGGCAGGAGCGGCCGCCCAGGCTGCCCGGGAGCGCGCACGCTC
>NW_008345226.1:1587496-1589996 GCF_000622305.1 Nannospalax galili
CCCCGCACGCGCCCCCGCGCACGCGCACTCCGCCCCGCCTCACAGCCTCTGCTTGTGGAGGCGGTCCCCGCATCTCTCACCGCTCCAGGCCAACTCTGGCGGAGCTCGTCGAGTCTGCAGTCCACTCCAGGGCGGTGGCGTGTGGGGCTCGCTGTTCACGGTCCCCGGATCAGCTCCATGTCCTGGTCCGCCCCGCGAGGCCGAGCGTCCGTGTTCCCACGCTCACGGGGACCTCACAACTCACACCTCTTTCCGTCTCCTCCCTCTGCACAGCTCGACTCCTGTCCCTGTCAGTTCTCCTGCGCCAGCTTTCACTTCTTTATGGCTCACCAGGGCCGCCTAGCCGCTCCTCCCCAGCCCCAGATCTCCATCTGGATGCTGCTCCTATCCTCACTCACACCCTTTTCCGTAAAGGCCGAGTCTCCCAGTCAGCGACCACTAAGTCCAGGACAAGGCGATGGTCAGATCCTGCCTCCCGCTCCCCGCCAGGGCAGATTTCTCACTGGCCTGGCTTGTTTCAGCTTCTATTCTCTTCCGTGTTTCTTGCTTTTTGGCAAATGTTTTTATCTTCTGAACATGATTTGGACAAGTTCCATGCATGGTGCATAGTTTAAAATGTGACCAGCAAAACTGCAGGGGGATCTGGCATACTTGCAGGCAGGCCTTTACCAGTAGTGTCAGGGAGCCTGGTTTGTGTGCAGCCTTCTAACTTGTGTTTCTGTTCAACGTGCTTGCACAACGGGTTTAAAATTTGGCGCTAAACCACACCCTTCACCCTGAAGCAAAAGTCCTTTTTACAAAGTGGGTGAGGTGGTGCAACTCAAATTCCAGCACTGGAGGGGTAGAGGCAGGTGGATCTCTGAAATTGAGGCCAGCCTGGTCTACATAACAAGTTAACATTTGTCCTGACCAATGAACCCTGCCCAAAACTCAGGCTCTGGTAGCTGTAGTAAGGGCAGTACATCCTGTTCACCCCCTGGGTAGTTTACTCTCATCTGAGCCTAAAAAAAGTTCTTCCTATCACACTATTCTCCAAATCCACCACCCTAGGTGTCTCCTCCCAAGCAAACACCAGTGCTTTTTACCCAGTTCGGGATAAAAACTGCCACTGTCTGTGATGCTGTGGCCCTGTGTCCTTACACTGTGAACTTTTTCCTGGGAAGACGCCTGGCCCCTCCAGATGGAGCAACAACCACAAACAAAGGTAGAGTTCCACCCAAGTCAGTCTTGAACCAACAGAGCTTTGGGGGGGGGGGGCTTGCTTATAGAACATGTGTGAGTGGCTATTACATTACTGGAGCATGGATGGCCAGAAGGAGCTGCACCACCTGAAAATCTCACTCCAGCCAAATGACACCCCCATAGCCCCATGATGGAGCCCCCTTCTGTTAACATAGTCCTTATCCATTGCACCTTCCAAGGCAAGGAAGCCCCATACAATTAGGGTAGAGGTGCAGGAGGGAGTGCTTCAATCTAGCTGAGGGTCCAATGGCCCTCCCCAGGCCCCCCTTCTATGAAGGAGCATCAACAGTCCACAGGCAGGATCGTAGATCTTGACGGTGTCTTAAAGAGCCAAGTAGTCACATGTGCTCTGACAAAGAATGATGGCTGCTGTATTCTGAGGGCAGTGCTCTACAACAATCCTGTAGTATATTACTTTTCCCTGCAGTCAGTCTCTCTCTCTCTCTCTCTCTCTCTCTCTCTCTCTCTCTCTCGTCTCTGTATATGTGTGAGAGAGATATACAGAGACAGAGACAGAGAGAGAACATTTTTCCCACACCATTATCAATCCTTAAAATCAGAAAGGGCATTTTAAGTGTTCCTGTCTTTCCACTTAACTAGGCAGACAGAAGGTGTTTAAATGGCAACCTTGACACCCTGAGACTATCAAAGGCACTGATGAATTCTCCTCCAACTGCTGCAGATATGGATACAAAAGAATCAGCACCCATCAGACTTTGAGCTTTAGGGACATTGTGTATCACAGAGCAGCTGGTTGGCTAAAAAAGGCTGTCAGCTGTTGGTGAAAGCAACCAACCACCTCCCCCCATCCCCCAAATTGAAGAGTAACTAGAAAAGACTATCTCCAACCTTCAAAGGTAGAGATCCACTGATGCTATATGTTATGCTGCGAGCTACTGGGGCTCTTAATTCTTTTTGTGCAGAAAATGGCATGAACTTAAGTCAGCAGAATCGGCACTCAAGCTGTAACATGTTGGGGTTAGGATGGGGCCATCCCAGGAGAGAAGATCCATAAGAAATTTCTCAGGTTTGACATCCTCTGCCTGAGATAAACTTAAACTCCATTCTCCAGTACCTAAACTCCTTAAAAGTTTTCTTTCAGTTGACCCGAGCATCTTTATCTAGATTTGAGCTCAGCATGGGAGAGGAGAGAATGATGCGTAATTGAAATTTTGAACACAGGTAGCGGACATTTACTATATGAAATACATGAATCTCCATAACAACTGAGGGAAAGATACTGTGATGCCCATTTTAT
>NW_008345226.1:1594996-1601161 GCF_000622305.1 Nannospalax galili
GGGTTGGAGAGAGGGCTTGAGGCAACCCATCCTGCAGGACCTATGCCCAACTCCTTCTGCACTGGAGGTGACTCTGGAACTAGTGTTGGCCAGTATGTTAAATTATCATAAACAACTCTTAAACCCAGAGATGTCTATTTGTGCAGTTCTGGAGCCTAGAGGTCCAAAGTCATGGTGTTGACCAGGCCCTGCTCCTCCTGAGGGCTGGACAGGAACCTTCCTTGCTTCTTCCTAGCTTCTGCCACACCCTGGCAGCCCCGGCCTTCCCTGCCTTGAGCTACAGCGCTCTAGTCTCTGCCTGTCTGAACGGGGCCTCCTTCTGTCTCCATGTCCTCCCCTCCTCATGTCAGAACACTAGTCACTGGTTTTAGGGCCATCCTAAAACTGAGATTCTCTAAAGACCCTTAACCACATATGCATGCAAAGGCCTTGTCTCCAAATTAAAACCATACTCTGAGGTTCTAGGTTGACATGAATTTGGGGGAATTCCACTCAACACATGATAGCTAGTGATGTGTATTACTTTTGGCTAGAAGCTTTAGGGCCTAGTATATAACTTTCCACTTTTTCTTTCCCTTTGCCAAAACAATCAGCAAGGTCTGGAGGACTGCTGCTCCCTCAGGCTGGGTCTTGTGGTGAGGATGAAGCAAAAGATGAAGCCCCAGATGACCTACAGAAGTATCACAGAATAGAAATCAACATGTCATCTATCCTGACAGATGCCATGTGCAGTGTTCAAACACAGTCTGCCCTCCAGAGACATTCCCAGCTGCCATGCAACTCCCTACTTCCTCCCTATTACACACCATCCTCTGCATAGTCCATGGTCACAGTTCCTCTCAGTGCCAACCCATGGCAACCTTTTACCTCATGATAGCTCCTCTTTAGGGCCACAGAACAGAATCAGCCTTTCAAGGCTGCTTTTTATGTCCTTAGGCAAGTTTTCTGGGAAAAGCAGCATGGGTGTTCTTTGAAATTGGCTGCATAGTAACTGACTACATTTTGGACTGACAGTCCTGTCTACAGTTTCTGCTGAGGACTCTGTTCTCTGTTTCCATCACAGCTCTATGGGTGTGCCCTTCCTGCCCTCTGTTCACTTGTGCAAAACTGGGGAAACCACACCTTGTGAAGATTGATCTGTGAGTTCTCAGGGTAAAACTGCCAATCTCCCTCTGTAACTCTGGGCCAGTGGCTTCGAATGTAGACCAGAGTACACCAATTTATCAGGCAGGTGCTGTGAAAATAAAGTGAATGAGCTAGAACCATAACCCAGAGAAAAGTAGCTGGATTCCATGTCCCTTTAACCTCTCATATAGAATGGCAACATGAATTTGATGGTTCTACATGCCAACTGTCTCTGCAGGAGCTGCAATTTCCCCTTCTCTCTACCAAACGTAGGCTCCTGTACCAAAAAGATTCAAAGATCAAGTCTGACACATTTCAACCTGTGAGTATGGTTCTTAAGAGTGGTACCTGGATAGTCAGCAAACAACATCTGGGAGCTTATTAGAAACTCCCATCTTTGTCTGCTGCCCCCAAATTCCAAAGCCAGATACTTTATGTGGACCCTGCAGTTTCTGTTTTGGTGACTCTTCCAGGAGATTCTTGTGCACACTGACATTTGACAACCACTGGCTTGGGGTTTAGCCTTACAAGGCAGATAACATACCATAAAGGAATCTGTGGTACCAAAATGTGTCAATTCACCTGTGCCTTTGCTTCGGTGGAAAAGTTTTGTTGAAGGGTACAGAATCTCTTAGAACTCAACTCTCATTTCTTCCTGGGTATTTTTTAAAATAAATAATTTATTGAGAATTTCATATATGCATATGTTATTTTGATCAAATCCATGCCCACTCCTTCCCCTTCAACTCCTCCCATATCTCCCCATCACTTTTTTCTGATAACTTCATGTACTCTTTCTTCTTCTTTGATTTAGCTAGGTTTTTTAATTAAATTTTTTTTTATTTTTTAGAAGAAGCATTTCATTATAGCTTTAACATACTCAGTAACAATTTCCAGAGCAAAGATACATCTCTTTCAAAAGTGACTATAAAATTTTTAGGTTTGCAGTTGAATTAATACAGTTATACAATATTGAACTCAGTATAAACCCTGTAAGACATGAAATTGAATTTTTTAACCTTTAAGAAAGATCTCCATTTCATTATAAAATATACTGTTCCTTACAGAAAGACTCATTGTTTTTGCTAATAACACTTAGATGTTGGTGCATGCAACTCTAATCTGTATGTATCTGATTATTACTAGTCATGGTCAGTTGCACTCGGATCCTTGGCACCTGTGTTTGGACATAAAGTTATTGGGTAGATTTCAATGGTAATGTTTATCACCACTACTAATTAACATGATGTAAATTTTTATGCTTCCTCCTCAAACATAACTCATTTTTTAAATTCGTTGATTTTTTTTGTGTCTATTACACAGAACATCCCAATCTTATTCCTCTATACATCTAAACATAACTCATTTTTTAAATTCGTTGATTTTTTTTTTGTGTCTATTACACAGAACATCCCAATCTTATTCCTCTATACATCCACTTCCCAGATGACACCTGCCATAGCCCTGCCTCCCACACTAGAGCCCTTTTACTCTGTCTTCCCTGCTACTGTCTGCTGTGTTGTTAGCACCCCCAGCTGTTCCCCAGTACTTGTCCATCCAGTGAATGTAGTCAGCCTATCTAGAGGTCTTTGTTTTAGGAAGGTCAGCTGTTCCTCATCTAGCAGCAGCCAGTTGTCAATATTCCTTTAGCTAAGATTGGGGTCTGCTGTTCATTTTCCCAGTTTTTTCTGGGGCTTTTGGCCACTCTAACATCCCCCCCTCTGAAGAGGTAACCCCCAAATCTTTTAAGGATTAGATAAAAGCTCTCAAATGCTTTTGACATTTTTGGCCTTTGGAACAGAGAATGTTGCTAAGAGGCCCAAGGACATTTTGACTTTTAGCCAAGAAACTGACAACATTTCTTTGGGATCTTTTTACCCTAAACACCTAGCCAAATCCTACCTCCTATTCTTATCCCACTATCCTCTGAAGAGGTCACCCAAATTGCCAATAGGGAATCAGAATGCAGACCGCTCTGGCTTCTTCCATGCTGAACAGGAACGCAGGGTGATGCAATTTGAGTACCCCTTCAGTGGGTCTATCTAAGACTCCCAAATTGCATAACTCTTGTCTCTAAGGGCAAAAGAAAGTTATTGAATCATGAATAGGAGCTGTGAAGGAGAAGTAAAGGCAAGGGTAATTAGCATTACAAGTTCTAGACAGGGAACTAGAAAAAAGGCAAAACAGGGCAATTTTCAAATTTTCATATGAGAGTCCACTGGAATTTCTTGACAAGGGCTCCCGAAAGCATCCCTCTATTGGGTTCCTTCTCATTTTTCTTTTGTCTTCCAAGGCTGGACTCTAGAGTGATGGATTCAGAATTTGCTTTCAGGTGTTTGGTAGCTGTTGGAGTGGTTAGAATCAGTGTCAGTTCCCTCTCAAAGGCTTCTAGATAGGGGAAGAAAACAAATTTATCCATCATTTTAGAACAATAGCTGGTTTTCTCCCTTAGCTACAGGTGGTCACTACAGTATTGGAGACCAAGATTTGAAGTCTTACATCTGATCAGTACTTTCTGGTTAGGAACAAAATCATCAATGAGAAATAATTGTCTAAATAACTCTTTATATGGACTTAAGCCTAATGTCTGGGAAGTGTAATCCCTTGAACTCTTAGAGAAATATACTGATGAATTTACTCTTTGGTTATACTTTCGTTTGGGTGTTTAAGACCATACAGTTGGCCAAAATAAGTCAATTTATTTTTGCACTTAAGGTCATTTAAGGATCTGTTCTCAGTGGTCACATGGGCTTGGGAGGAGCTCCTGGCTTTTTTCTTTTACCAGTTCCATCTATGTGAAGATAAGTCAAAGGTCCTGCTAGACCATGTCTGGCTTCTCTTGGAAGGATGAATGAGATGTTTCCTCTGAGTTGACCCTCCTCTTTGTGGCCTGGACAGTGGTTCAGGTCCATCTCATGGGATCTCCATGTCCTTCCTGAACAAGAGGACAGGTGACTCACCACAGTTACAGGACATTTTGAGAGACATTCCATAGTCCCCTGGAACTTAGACAACCTTGGAGGGCAAAGGACAAAAACTGTCCTTTAGGTCCCTCTGGCCTCATTAGTATAGGCCTCAAACTATGGCTATTAAACATCTAATAAGGTTAGTTCCACCAGTCCAGTAGTTTTAACTATCATGTGCTATGTAGATAAAGCTTGGGTAAAAAACCAAATACTCTCAGATAAACCTTGACTAGAAATATATTTTGTTCCTTAAACTAGTTGACTAAACTATGACCTTAGAAATTTTAGATGTGTATATTATTTTTGTCTCATCCTTTATATAGCGTAACAAACCTAAACAGACCTTCATCACTTGCTTAGGCTTTCTCAGTTTTTCTGCCTATTTTGGAAAATATCTCCATTCCCATAACCTTTTAACATGTTTTACAGTCTCATTTTCTTTATTTTTAAATAATTATGAGACATAGTAGCATTATCAAATAAATTTTCCATCAGTTGTGAGACTTCTTTTCCTGGGGATGCTAAGCAATGCTTATTCCCTTTTAAAGTTCTAGTGTCAAGCCAATGTTTGATTAAAGTTTTATTGGGGAACCAATGAATTTATTGAGCTTACTTACTGAGATAATTGAGGGGTTGCTGGGGTTTATGTATGACCTTAGGGTATGCACACTGGAAAGCCTTTACCCAGCATGGGTCATGCCTTCTCTTCCTAGCCTTCCCCAGATTGTATACTTTAGCTCTCCCCAAGTCCAGGAGGCCATGTGTGATTAGGGCCAAATTACATACAGTTGACTGGGAAGAGTAGCTGGATAATCCAGTAAGGGTCCAATGACCCTGCTTGGCCCTCCTTTAATGAATGAGCACAACTGTCAACAAGCCCAATTGTGACAAGTTTTAGTGATCACGCTCAGCTGAAGTCATGATGATAGTAGTTACTTCATGTAGAAGGGACTGCTGTATAGCATCATCTTATTAAAAGGACATGGAATTTAAAAGGATTTGGTGCTAGGATCCACATATGAGGGAGAACATACATCGTTTGTTTTTCTGAGTCTGTTACTTCACTTAGTATAACAGTTTCTAGATCCATCCATTTACCTACAAATGTCATTATTTTATCTTTCTTTATTGCTGAATAGAACTCCATTGTGTAAATATACTGCATTTTTATTAACCACTCATCAGTTGAGGGGCACTTAGGTTGCTTTCATTTCTTAGCTATTGTGGAAAAAGCAGAAACAAACATAGTTGTACAAGTGTCTCTACAATAGGATGAGACCTTTGGGTATATGCCAAGGAGTGGTATAATTGGTTCATATGGTAGCTTCATTTTTAGTTTTTTAAGAGTTCTCCACACTGTTTTCCATGGAAGTTGCATGAGTTTGCAATCCCTCCTGCAGTGAATGAGTGTTTCCCTTTCTCTACATTCTCGCCAGCATTTGGTATAATTTGTTCTCTTGATCCTAGCCAGTCTAATTGGGGTAAGGTGATACCTTAAGGTGGTTTTAATTTGCATTTCCCTAATTACTAAGGATGTTGAACACTTTTTGAAACGTTTATTAGCCATCTTTATTTCTTCTTTGAGAACTCTCTGTTTAGATCTTTAGCCCATCTTTTAATTGGGTCATTTGTTTTCTTGGTTCTTTGTTTTTTTGAGTTCTTCATATATTCTGGATGTTAAACCTCTGTCAAATGTGTCACTGGTGAAGTTTGTTTTTCCCCACTCTGTGGGTTTCTCTTCACTTTCTTGATTGTTTCTTTTGCTGTACAAAACCTCTTTAGTTTCATGAGGTCCCACTTGTTGATTCTTGACCTTAATTCCTGAGCAACTGGTATCTGATTTAGAAAGTCCTTTCCTACACCTATATCTTATAGGTTACTGCCAATATTTTCTTCTAATAGTTTCAGAGTTTCCAGCTTCACATTGAGGTCTTTTATACATTTGGAGTTGGCTTTTGTGTAAGTTGACCATTTGTTGAAGATGCTGTCTTCCCTCCATTGTGGGTTCTTGGCACCTTTGTCAAATATCAGGTGGCTGAAATTGCATGTACTCAGGTTTGGATCTTCAATGATG
>NW_008345226.1:1601751-1620747 GCF_000622305.1 Nannospalax galili
AGGGATAATTTGATCTCTTCTTTTCCAGTTATTACTCCTTTAATTTCCTTCTCTTGTCTTATTGCTCTTGCAAGAATTTCAAGCACAGTGTTAAAAAGGGGTGGAGATAGTGGACATCCTTGTCTGGTTCCTGATTTCAGTGGGAATGCTTCCAGTTTTTCTCCATTTAGAATGATGTTGGCTGTGGGTTTGTTGTATATAGCTTTAATTATGTTGAGATATGCTCCCTCCAGTCCAATTCCCTCTAGGACTTTGAGCATAAATGCATGCTGAATTTTGTCAAAAGCCTTTTCTGCATCGATTGAGATGACAATGTGGTTTTTGTCTTTGAGTCCATTTATATGATTAATGACGTTTATTAACTTGCATGTATTGAACCAGCCTTGCATCTCTGGGATAAAGCCTACTTGATCACCATGAATGATCTTTTTGATGTGTGTTTGTGTATGGTTTGCAAGTATTTTGTTGAGAATTTTTGCATCAATGTTCATTAAGCATATGGGTCTATAGTTTTCTCTTTTGGCTGTGTCTTTACCAGGTTTGGGTATTAGAGTGATGCTGGCTTCATAGAAGGAATTTGGGAGTTCTCCCTCTGTTTTGTATCATTTTGAATAATTTAAGTAGTATTGGTTGGAGGTCTTCTTTAAATGTCTGGTAAAATTTTCCTGCAAATCCATCTGGGCCTGGGCTTTTTTTTTAGTTGGGAGACTTTGTATTACTGTTTCAACTTCTGTATATATTATGGGTCTGTTTAAACTGTTGATCTCTTCTTGGTTTAACTTTGGTGGTTCCCATGATTTCAGATATCCATCCTTTTCTTTTAGATTTTCAGATTTCATAGTGTATAAGCTTTTAAAATATTCCCTTATAATGGTCTGGATCTTTTGAGTGTCTGTTATAATATTTCCCCTTTAATCTCTGATTTTGTTGATTTGGATTTGCTCTTTCTTTTGGTTAACTGGGCTAAGGGTCTGTCTGTCTTGTTTAGCTTTTCAAAGAACCAGCTCTTAGATTCATTGATTCTTTGTATTGTTTTGTTTCTTTTTCATTAATTTCTGCTCTGATTTTTGTTATTTCTTCTCTTCTACTGGGTTTGGGTTTCATTTGTTCTTTCCAGTGTCTTGAGTTGCAGTGTTAGGTCGTTTATTTTGGCTCTTTCCAATTTTTTAATGTAGGCACTTAGAACTATAAACTTCCCTCTTAGGACTGCTTTTAATATGTCCCAGAGGTTGTGTTGCATTGTATTGTCATCTTCATTGAATTCTAGGAATTCTTTATTTCTTTCTTAATTTCTCCTTTGATCCATTCATTGTTTAAGAGTGTGTTGTTCAGTTGCCATGAGTTCGTGTAATGACCAGGGCTTTGTCCAGTGTTGATTTTGAGCTTTATTGCATTGTGGTCTGATAGAATGCATGGAATTATTTCAATTTTTTTTTTGTATTTGTTGAGGTTTGTTTTGTGGCCCAATAGATGGTCAATTTTTGAAAAAGTTCCATGGGGTACTCAGTAGAAAGTCTATTCTTTGGTGCTTGGGTGTAATATTTGAAAGATGTTTGTTAGGTCCATTTGATGTTTGGTATCATTTAATTTCAGATGTCTCTATGTTTATTCTTTGTCCAGCTGACCTGTCAAATGGAAACAGTGGGGTGTTGAAGTCCCCTACTATTACTGAGTTGGGGTTAATCTGTGTCTTAAAGTCCTGTAGTGTTGTTTTTATGAATTTGGGTGCACCAGAGTTTGGTGTATATATGTTAAGGATTGTAATATCGTCTTAGTTAATTGTTCTTCTGATCAGTATGAAGTGACCCTCTTTATGCCTTCTGATTAGTTTTACTTTGAAATCTATTTTGTCGGATATTGGAATTGCAACCCCTGCTTGTTTCTTAGTACCATTTGCTTGGAATATTCTTTTCCACCCTTTTGCCTTAAGGTAGTGCCTGTCCTTGAAGGTGAGATGGGTTTCTTGCAGACAGCAAAGAGATGGATTTTGTTTCTTAATCCATTCACTTAGCTTGTGTCTTTTGACTGGGGAGTTCAGTCCATTGATATTTAAGGTTATTATTGAAAGATGCTAATTGGTTGCTGTCATTTTGATTGCTGTTTGTGTTCTCTGTCTAATTTTGTGTTTCTTCGATTATACCTTAATTTATTTTCTTTCCTTGCCCCTGTGGTATCTGTTGTTTTTCTCTCTCTGCTCTCTGTATTGCTTCAAGGGCTGGTTTTGTGGACACGTATTCTTTGAGGCTATTTGTGTCATGGAAGATTTTTCTTTCCCTCTCAAGTATAATAGACATTTTTGCTGGGTATAGTATTCTGGACTAGCATCTACTGTTATGCAGAACTGGAAATACCTTGGTCCAGGTTCTTCTGGCTTTAATAGTTTGCATTGATAAGTCCGTTGTATTTCTGGTGGGCTTTCCTTTGTATGTAACTTGTTTTTCTTCTTCTTCTTCTTCTTCTTCTTCTTCTTCTTCTTCTTCTTCCCTTCTTCTTCTTCCATAGTCTCTCTTTATTCTGTACATTTAGTGTTTTTACTATGACATATTGTGGGGAATTTCTTTTCTGATCCTGTCTATTTGGTATTCTATGTGCTTCCTGTATTTACTTATTTATTTATTTAGTTAGTAGTTATTTAGTTATTTTTAATGTTTAAAGATTTTTCACTCTGCTTCCAAAGGAAAAGGAAATTTTACTGTCATTAGTCTCTCTTTATTCTGTACATTTAGTGTTTTTACTATGACATATTGTGGGGAATTTCTTTTCTGATCCTGTCTATTTGGTATTCTATGTGCTTCCTGTATTTACTTATTTATTTATTTAGTTAGTAGTTATTTAGTTATTTTTAATGTTTAAAGATTTTTCACTCTGCTTCCAAAGGAAAAGGAAATTTTACTGTCATTTGGATCAGTTGGCTAAAATCTGGCTGCCTCTTGGTCCCCAATTAGTGCTTTTGTCATAGTTATGCTGACTGAAATGTGCTCTCCTGGTGAGCCTGCTTCTATGGTTGACCAATGTCTGCCACTATGGAAAGTTGGAAAATTGTCTATTACTCTAGAATGTGGGATTGATGGGATGTCTTACTGCTCAACTCTGCAGTTTCTCAGGATAAGACAGAATGTCTTCATGGCTGTTTCATTTGTTCTGGCTGAACACATCTCCCCAAATCTGTTTTTCAGTTTTCCTTAATGTGAATAGTTCTATAAGCATCTAGAACATATTTCCTGTTTCTGTATATATGAAACTCATATAAACACATATCTTGGGGTGATAGGAAAGAGGCCAAACTACTCAATGTGCAATGTATACTTGTGGGAGTGTCCTTATGTAGCACAGTATCGCGTACAATGATTATATACACTGAAGAAAAATTTTTTTACAAGTCTTTGCACTTATGGGACTGAAGAGATGATCATGATGCCCCTCACTCCCCCTGCCTCATGTGGCTGTGGGGCAGCAGTGCTCTGCCCACTATGGCTGGTATGCTGGATAGCATCTGTTGTCAATTTGGCAACCTGGGTGGAGGGAACCACAATTGAAGAATTTCTCCCATAGGATTGGCCTGTGGCCATATCTGGGGGACATTTTCTTGAGTGATGTGGGAGGGCCCAGCCCACTGCAGGCAAAGCCAGCACTGGTTTATGTTGTATAAGAAAGCAGACTGATGGGGCTGGAGAGATGGCTCATCATTTAAGAGCACTGACTGTTCTTGCAGAACATTGGGGTTTGAATCACAGCACCCACATGGACACTAACAACCATCTGTAACTCCAGTTCCAGGGGATCTGATGCACTCTTCTATTCTCTGTGAGCGTTGTACAACATGGGTGCACTTGTGTACATTCACACAATACATGCTTAGCAAAAAATGAAAATAATGCAAAAAAAATTGTTTTGGAGGAAAAAAAAGCTGACTGAGCATGAGTCAGGGATGCAAGCAAGCAAGCAACATACCTCCGTGGTCTATTCCGGTTCTTTCCCTGAGTACCTGTCTTGGCTTCCCTTGATGATGAACTGTGAGCTGTAAAACCAAATAAGCCCTTTCCTCCCCATGTTGGTTTTGGTCAGTATTTTATCACAGTAATAGAAAGCAAACAAAAACAGCCCAAAAAGCAGTTAGCAGGGAGAGGAAAGCACTTTCTTCATTTGGAGGTTGGAAGGAGACTCAGGGTCCATAGTTTAGTTGGGATCACTCATTGCATAAAAGGAAAAGATTTCCTGCAGGGACAAGGTCCTTAGTATACTACCTGAAGAACCAGAAAGTCAGGCTACCCCATGATATTAACTACTCTTGAGGGTTACTTGGCTATGCAGCACAACTTCACAGTCTTCTGAAGGAGAAAGAATTTCACCTTGAAACAATAAAGCGTTTGCTTCTCAGTGATTGGATCGTAGGCAAGCAGTATATGGCACAGAATGTGACACAGTGACCAGCCCCAAGGAGGTGGGGAAAGGATTCCCAGGCACAGGCAAGAAAAGACTTGGCAAGTAAGAAGGAAAGTAATGGAAGTCAAGATAGTGGTAGTGACTGTACCTGTGTGGACTTATATCTAAGCCTTCTATTTACTCCATTAATGCACATTTCTGTTTCTGTGCCAGACTATATGGCACTGTACTATAACTTGAAAACAGGTATGGCAAAACTTTCAGGATTATTGATTTTGCTCATTTTGCTTAAGGTTGCTTTGGCTAGCAGGTGTTGATGCAGAAGCACAGCTCTCACCTCAAAGGGGAAACAAATTTATTCTGGAGCCAAATATGAATGACCATGGCCCAGGAATATAGATTCAAGTTACCCTAAATTCCATGTTCCAGCATAAAATCAGTTTCATGAATGAAGTTTTTATAGCAACAGAACAAAGAAAAGTCATAAATCAAGACACTTACGGGTATGTCTTCCCTTAATTTCTGGAAATTCTCTTCTACAATCCTGTTTAAGATCTGGTCAACACCATTAACCTGAAATTCTTCTTCTTCCTCTAGTCCTATGATCCTTAGATTTGGTCTTTTCATGGTATCCCACATCTCTTGCATATTCCATTCCTGTGTGTTTTGAAATTTTCCATAATCTTTGCTTGAGGGGTCCAGTTCTTCAACTTTATCCTCCAGTGTTGATATTCTGTTTTCCATTCCATTCTTTCTAGCAGTGAGGATTTCCCCTGTTGTTTCAAGTTGGCTTATTGAGTTTTGCACTTCCTTCTTCATTTCTGCCCAAGTTTTCTTCAGTGTTTCTATCTCTTTTGTGAATTCATTCAGAAGTTTATCCCTATTTTCTTTTAGCTCTTTGATTTGTTTGTTCATTTGCTCTTTAAATTTGTTGAATTCCTTGATCATGTTTATGATTTTTTAAAAAAATTCAGTGTCCTGGGTTATCTCTAGGGGGTTTCCTTGTAGAACTCATCTACAGGGTGGTGGAGTTTGGTGGGGACATAGTGTTTGGGCTTTCAATTTTATTTTTCTTTCGTTGTGATCTTGGCATGTGAATTTCTTTTGTTGTTTATGATTCTGATATGAGAATTAAGTTGAAGTACGCTTCTGTTTGTCTTATTGTAGATCCTTTCTTTATTGTTTATGTAAAGCTGGTTGGTACAGGGTTCAGGTTCTCTCAGGTTTAATTTGGAGGGAATTGATCACTTCAGATCAGCTATTCAGGAGTACCCACAGAAGCCCAATTCAGGTTCCAGTCAGGTACACTCAGGCTTCCTTCTCCATGTAGAGGCAGGATCTGGCACCATCAGGCAGTCCCCTGCATTCTCAGGCTCTCTGCCAGAGGGAGGCCAGAACTCAGCACTCTCTGGTGGTCTGCTGAGATCAGAGCAGCAACGCACTCAGATGAAGGTCTGAACTCACCTTCTTAGGCTGTTTGCTAGGATCTCAGCCTTAGCCTAACAAAACCAGATCTGCCCTGGGGCCTTGGGAGGGGCCTCACAAAATCCCAGTCAGGGGGATGGGCATGGCACAATTAGGGGAAGCTCACCACCATGTAGAGGCAGGATTGGGGGGTGGGGCTCTCAGGCAGTCCCCTGGTTCTCAGGCCCTCTGCCAGAGGGAGGCCAAGGGAGGCCAGAACTCGGCACTCTCTGATAGTCTACTGAGATCAGAGCTGCTACACTGATGGTGGTCCAAGCCCACCCTCCTTCCTGGGTATTTTTAATCTCTGCAGGCTGCAAGTCCCAGTTGAGCTGTTGAAGAACTCAGTAGATCAACCATAAGTGAGGCCATTGTGTGGACAACATGGTCTCCAACATCTCATGGTGGAGGAACAGATTCTGCTTATGTTCTGACACAAACCAGCAAGTGCTTCCAAATGGCCCAAAGACCCTTTAGCTCGATATGTAGTCAGTTTAGAATCAGTCTGGAAAACAGAATTCTCTGTAGTTTACAAAGTACCTTTTTTGTGTCCATCAAAAAATCTTAGATTCCAAAATCTGTGCTAATCACTTGTGAATTTCCATTTAAAAGATATCATTTTGATAAAACTTGGAAAGCTTCCATATGTGACACCTTTGTCCAGAGAATGAAATAAACAAGATCAAGAATCCCCTGGGGAAATGACAGATCAATACCCATTCCACCAGGTGGCAAATTCAGAAGTCTGTGTGGCGTGGTGTAGACAAGAGGAGAAAGATGTTATACTCTATCATAACTGGAAAGAAAATTTTTTCATTTTCAACAGCCATGAAGGCCAGACCTCCTGCAGCTTGTTCTGATAAACTGGACAAAGCGATGAGCCTAACTAGCTCTGTTCTGGAAAGGTGGAGTGCATTCTACCCAGGTCAAGTATGAGCGCTGGTCCCCTAGAGATGGAATAAGATTGACATGCACAAACCCACCAAGCTTGCTAGTGGATACATTCCTCTTCTTCATTTGTTCATGTGACTCTATTTTGCTTGACAGTGGTAAAAAATGTGTTTGTAATTTTGCTCCAATACCTGACCCCTCCCTACCCACCTAGTCTTTCCTGTTTGAGAATGGAGCCCTATGTCTATTCAGTTTGCTTTTTCTCTCCCAAGAAGTGCTCTGTGCCAGCAGAACTGAAAGCTAGATGAAAAGCTATCAAAGCACTAAAGGGAGGAATCGATAGTAATATGTGTAAGTGTACACATATATCACAAATGACAGGCTTATTTCTATGCGAGTTAAGATGTTCTCTGTGCCTCTAATTGGCACCCTGCTTAGCTAAGGCATGCCATGCATGCTCTGAGGTATGTACACAACTGGGATCCCCCTTGCAGAGAGAGTGAACAACTATCTATGGGCTGTGATTTGGTTTTTCTTTAGGGACCTCTCTTTGGCTACCCTAGCTATCCTAGGCCTAGGGCCTGCTGAGAATTCCCATACCACTTAGCCCTTTGCATTCAGGCACTAAAAGTTGTTTAAATGCAAATTATTTTCTAGGAGGTAGAGACATTATTATTCATTAATATTTGGGCTCTAATGAGTTTATCAGCTTAGAAGAAAATGTGCCAGGGTCTATAGGTAATAGAAGCCGGGGAGACACTTTTTTAAAAGTATTTTATTTTTATTTTATGTGTATGTGTGTATTGCCTGCATGTAGGTAAGTGCACCCGTGTTGTGTAATACCTGCAGAGGTCAGAAGAGGCTGTCATGTCCCCTGGGACTGGAGTTACGGACAATTGTTAGCTGCCGTGTGGGTGCTGGGATTCAAACTCGGGTCTTCTGCCAGAGCAACCAGTGTTTTTAACCACTGAGCTATGTCTCCAGCTCCAAGGAGACACATTTTAATAATGACAAGTGGAAAAGGATGGAGTAAGTTTTGAAGCACTGTAGAAACTAGCCAGAGACTCAGGGCACAGCAGGAGACACTGGTTATGAGGTTAGAAGTAAGATGAAGGAAGGGTGTGCAAAGGCAGACACCGAAATGCCTTCACAAGCCTGTAGATGGCTTATGTCTGGAGATCCAAGCAGTCTGAGCAGGATAATTTGTAGAAATCTTTTCTGGAACACAGATAAATTCCACCCCCCCCCATACTGTGGCATCAATGCATCCCAGAATTTCTTCATCTGTGGAACACCTCAGTCTCATCCAGGTCCTATGGCTGTATCACAGGAACAAAATAGGCAAAAGCCCTGCCCTCGAAGGGCTCACGGGGGTCCTTTCAGGCAGACGGGGCAGAAAATGCAATGCCCTGCCTCAGGGACAAGCCCAGTTTATTTAAAGAAGATTGGGGTTATGGGAGGTCAGTGAGGCCATGGAAACTTCAGTTCACACACAACCTTCATAGACTTACTACTTAACTCTTAGCATAACTCTTACTCTGAATGAGGGGTTTTGAGACCAGCAGTGATATTTTCCAACTTAGAATGTTAATAGGCTTAGGATGTAGTAACAAGCTTGGCATGGCAGCTCATGCTTATAATCCCAGCACTTGGGAGGTGAAGGCAAGAAGATCAGGAGTTCAAGGGCAGTCCCAGCTACATCGTGAGTTTGAGACCAGCCTGGACTAAGTGAGACCCTGACCAAAAAAGGTTATTATACATGTTGAAAATCTCTGAGAGAGATGCTAAATGGTTTTAGCTGGGAGGTCTCAGCAGTGTAGTGAATCCACTGTTGTTGAACTGACAGAGTCAATGAACTAGTGAGTATGGCTGTGTTCCGATACAACCTCCATTAATTTAGTAGGTAGCTGCTCTAGCTTGTGCACACTGACCCTTGAATCATCGTGAAAATCCAGAGGAGAGATAAAAGTGACCTTGATCAAAGTTGTAGCAGGGGAGGTGACAACCAGGGGTCATTCCTTGATATGCTGAAGGTAAGGCTGATGGCATTGTGTGTAAAACCATTTTCTGTAGGGTAGATGAGAAACTTTGGTGTTAAATACATCTGTGTGCTTGGCCCTGAGGAGCTGGAGAAGTAGAGTCAGCTCTGCTGAGAAGAGAAAATGAAGGAAAGGGGGTTGGTTGGCAGGAGCGTTATCAGGAATCAGCTGGAGTTTAAGATGCCTTTAGGATAAAGGGATTGGATTAGCTGTCCCTTAACTCCCCTTGTGGCTCTAATGGTGTCTGATCACACAACTCTGAGGCAGTAATTCCCCCACCCCCAACTTGCCAGCAGCTTCTGATATGATCCTGTTCTTTAAGGAGACCTTCCACAGCACTTTCCTCTCTTTCCCAAATGCGATAGATGACTATGCTGTCTAGAGATCCATTGCTAGAAGGGGAGAATGGAAGGCATCTGCTGATGGAAACTAGCAGGGGTACTTGGAAGAGTGGCACCCATGGAGGGCCTGGGAGGCTTTGAGGACTAGAGGCAAATTCTTGCACATCTTAGTTTCCTGGGGGTTATTCTTACTGGAGGGCTGTCAGCTTACCATGCTAACAATATTCAACTCATTTTTAGAGAAAAGCAGAGCAACTTACACTTTGCTTCAGCTGTGTGGTCAGGATGGGCACATTTCAGTCATGTTCATCCTCTTCAGAGATCTCCTGAGCCCTCTGTGGATCATAATAGCCTCTCTCCATCAGCAGGACACAGCATTGACGTTGCAGGAAACTTCCTGAATTTCCTCCCTCTTGTCTTGTCTCTCTTGAGAACCGAGCTTTCTCTCTGTCTGGATTCTTTGTACCCAAGCAGCGGCAGCTCTGTGCTGGTAGGATCGTGTGTGGGATAGGATCAGCAAACCCATTTTGGGAGTATGCTGACTGTCATATATTTAAAATATGAGCATTTATCAGAAGCAGCAGATGGAGGCAGCAGAGTGGAGCTCCCAGAACTAAGGGCAGGGAATGTTTAATTCAAGTGTAAAGCTTGCACCATCTAAACTCAGCTGGCACCAGTTCATAAAACCAGTAAAGAGAAAGGAGTGGGGGAAAAAGCCACCTTTGTGCTAGGTTCCGAAGGTCACAGCATTCCCTGACCTTGAGTCCTCTGTGCCTGAAAGACTGCATTCACTGTAAAAGGAGAAGAAACCATCCCAGTTGATGTCCTTAATATTTTTCACTTTCTTAAAATCTAACAAATTTAAGCAAAACTCAGAAGCTCAAAATGAACAGAAATGCAAATCACTTTGCTTACGAATGTGTGCATTAATCCTTCTGACAGATGTTTGCTGCATGCCTCACCCTGCCAGACGCCTTGGAGTACTCTGAGACAAAGAATGAGGCCGGCATTCATGTAGTAATTCTTAAATATTAGACACGTGGAGAACATTTCAGCTTTGATTCTTTCCTCCATCATCTTCACAGCTCACTCTAAAAGCATAAATATATTCAGAACCTATTCTATTGACTGTTTGAACTAAGAAGTATGTTTTGGTGGTGAATGTCCCTGAGGTACAAATAGCAAACTCAATACATTATGGTTAAAAAAATAAGATAACAATTTCAAATCATCTGTTTGTGAAAAGAACTAAGATTGTACCATCCCATTTGGCAAGGTCAATTTTAACAGTTGATCTCAGGTTTGCAGAAGTGCTCCAAGTCACTCAAAAAAAAGGCCTGTAGATTATACTGGAGCAGTAAACTTTTGTGAAATGCTTGTCTTCCATTAGTTTTTGAGAGACATTGAAAAGTACAGTGAATAAATCACGTATCTCTTCACTATACCCTTTTATGAGAGCCTCCAAATAGGAACCTTTGCATCATTATATATTTAAGGTTTGGACCTCATCCTCTATAAAGTACCCCCACCCATGCCCTAGTCAGAATTAATCACTCCTTCCCCTGGTACCACAAGGAAGGCATAATGTCACATTTAAATATACCACATTTCATACTTAGCTGTTGCCCACGATGCATTGTGAATTTGTCAAAGGAAAGTATAGCTTAGTGCCTGGCATACAATTGGTGCTGAACACATTGAATGAACACCAAAGACTACAGAGAAATAGGCAAGTTTATAAGGAAGGGGAAAAATGACCACCAAATGTCCATTTTATCATAGTGCCTTCACATAGACTAGGTACATCAGAGAAGCTCCCATTTGAATGGATGACAGTATTTTCCATCTACACAGTCTAAGAGTTGTTCTTGGTTTCTAGTGATTTGTTTCATTTGTTTGTTTTTAGAATTTGCTTGACAATCTTCTTGAGCATTTACTCATTTTCAGATTGGGTGATTGCTTGGAGGTGAGAAGATGATTAAGAGACATTCCTGTTCTATGGGCACCCTATGCATTCCAGTAGATTGGGCCAGAACTGCGCTGGGGGCACCAAGAGAGAACCAGGGAAGGGAAGAGCCAGGGCAGCACCAGGGCACAGAAAGTGACTGTGTAACTGAGGCTTCTAGGGGGCTACAGAGTGTCAGGTAGGGCAGCAGTTTTCAGCAGGAAAAGTGTCCCTTGGGAAGTTTGGACCTTTTAGAGGGATGGTACTGTGGTCACTCAGAAGAGAACAGCACAGTTATCCCATGAGTGATGGTCAGAGGTACTAGATGTTCTCTTGTGATTGGCTCAATCCGTATGTCCTGCATCTAACATGCTATGCAAATGTCCCACCAGATATTCATGGAGGTAAAATTTTGGTTATAATTATCATGGCCCAACATCTACTGAATATCACATGTGTATACAAAGCACACAGCACACATTTTTAACAAGCACTACATTTCCTATGAGTAAGATTTCTTTGTGAATCAAAAGAATATTCTGTCTGTTCTCTTTGGTACTTTTCCATGGATTATTCACCATCTTGAAAACTCACATGACTGTCTTGTAGCCCCTAGTACTTGTGTCCCCGGTGTAGTGTACCTGAATTGGTCTCCATTTATACCTGTCAGTCTCCAGTGATTTGAGGAAAACATTTTTATTTTGTTATATTCTTGTTTTGTTTCTGTTTTGGTTTGCTTGAAACAGGGTCTGCCCTGGAACTCACTCTGAGGCCCTGGCTAGCCTAGAACTTGTGATCCTCCTGCCTCCACCTCCAGAGTGTAATCATGCCCAACTTGAATTATTGCTTAGTAACTATAATGGTACCCAAACACATCCCTACAAAAGCGTGGATTTTTGAAAATATGCTACTTGCCTTTTTCTTTTTCTTGGTGTGTGTGTGTGTGTGTGTGTGTGTATGTCTGTGTGAATGCCGAGGCCAAAGGTTTATGTTGAGTGCTGTTCTTTTGTCACTTCTCGACCTTATTTTTTTTAATTTTAAAATTCATTTTTATTTTATGTGTATGAGTTGTTATACCTGCATGTATGTAAGTGCACCTGTGTCATGCAGCGTCCTCAGAGGACAGAAGAGGGCGCTTGATGCACTGGAACAGGAGTTTTGGACTGTTGTTAGCTGCCATGTGGGTCCTGGGATTTGAACCCTGGTCTTCTGTAAGAACAGCCAGTGCTCTTAATCGCTGAGCTGTCTCTCCAGCACTCCACCTTATTTTTTTGAGACTGGTCCTGGAGCTCACCAATGGCTAGGCTGACTAGCCAGCAAACCCCAGGGGTCCTCCTACCTTTTCCTCCTAGCAACAGTATTACACAATATTATGCCTGGCTTTTACATGAGTGCTGGGGATCAAATCCAGGTCCTCAAGCTTGCATGGAAACCACTTTACCAACTGATCCATCCCTGCAGCCTGTACTTACCCCTTTTCTTATTGTAGTTAAAACACTATCTGAAAAATTAAAAATATGAGTATAGATAACTGTGTTATCTATAACATTCATTTCAAGATGGTAAAAGATACTACCTTTGTTTTAACAAGAGGGTGAACTGTTCTATTAAGTCTAGGAGCCAGTAATATATGGGCATAGTAGGAAGAAAGAACATCCTAGGCAGCCCTTCTAAACATTTCATGTATATAAAAATGATCTAGTAATCTAGTTAAAAGGTAGCTACTGATTCAGGTTCTGGATTGAGGTCTAGGTATCAACCTTTGCCTCAAGCCTGTAGGTGATGCTGAGCTGCTGGGGGCATGGAATTACATTTTGCAGAGAAAAATGCACGTGTATGGGCACTTGTAGTAAGTTTTCTGGGAAAAAGTCTGTAATTTGGTACGATTAGATCACTAAGTGTCTAGAGTCATGTTGGGGAGGTAAGGTTGGAGTGGGAGGTGGGGTCAGAACACACAGTACTTTTCCAACTTGTTGGCTTTCATTTTGTAATCAGTGATGAAGCCTGGAAGGTTTTAAGCAGAGCTGTGTCATGTTAGACCTCTGCATCATGTGAGGTAGCTCTACTGGGTGCAAGGCATCCAATGAAGATGCTTTTTCAACAGTATTGTCAAGAAATCATGAGACCTTTAATTGAAGAAACAGCAGAAGTGGAAGAGGAAGCAATTGCTTTCTTGGAGTTAGATTTCCTGAGACTGGTGATTGCCCAAGTGTGGGTGGTAAGGGATGATTGAAGGATACTTGTAAGTTTCTGGCTTCTGCTCTGGTTGTAGAATGATGCCAGTGGCTAGGAACATTAACAGAAGAACATAAAGCTCAGGGACAACATTCAGGAACATCAACTTTTAGACATGTAAATTCAAGGTGCCTGTCCTATCAAAAATCAGAAAGACACTCAATGGAACTGATATGAGAACTTTTATTGAGTGTATTGTAGCCACTCATACAGATATGGTGATTTACCAAACTTCTGTGGATTTCTAGGACAGCAAATAGGAACATGTGCCATCCCACCTCCATGGCTGGCCAACTGAGGAGTGAGGAGGAGAAGAAAAGGAGCAACACTTACTAGAGAAGGTACACTAAGCACTATACTTATTTGGATGTCAAAGAATAGTGAACATAAGTGGAATGAGCTCCTGTTTTCTGGGTCATTCTCTTTTTCCCCTTTTCACTCACACACACACACACACACACACACACACACACACACACACAGGAAGAATACCACCACCACTACCACTGACTTTGGTCTTTGCTATGCCTCAGCTTTACAGAAGTTTGCATGGTAGTGAGTTTGAGGTGGTCCTATGGGATCATGGGTTTAGTATCTTCATTATGAAATTAGTTGTGGGGCTGGAGAGATGGATCAGCAGTTATGAGCACTGACTGTTCTTACAGAGGACCCAGGTTTGATTCCCAGCATCCACATGGCAGCTACAAACCATCCTTAACTCCAGTTCCAGGGGAATCCAAAGCCCTTTTCTAAACTCCATGGCATTGCATGACACAGGTGCACTCACATACATTCAAGCAATACACTCACATACATAAAATAAAAATAATGAATAAAATATAAAAAAAGAAATTAGTTGCGTCAAATACCTTCATTGAATATTAGAGGTCATGTCCTTGTCAGTAATTCTGGACTATTTTCTCTCGCTCCATTTTCATAATAACTCTAGGAGGAAACTTTGTATATGTGGAAACTAAAACTTAACGAGGTCCGATAGTTGCCTAAGACAATGCAGAGAGAAGAAAAGATAAACCTATCCTGACCCCATTTCTTTTCTTTTCCACTCCACGATTCATTTTCTCCTATCTCACCCAGTCATCCTGAAATAGAGGCTGTCCCTCCAGCATACCCTGCTGCTTCACCCTTCTGCACCTGCTAAGTGTTTCAGCCTGGAACCCTGCTCAAGAGTCCATATCTGCCTTACCTAGCATTCTGTCAAAACTCTACAAGGGGTCTCCTGCCTGTCAAGACTCTCCCCAGACTCCTGACTTGATGCCCTGCTCACAGGTCCCCTCTTGCCTGCATCACGCTGCACTTCATGCGCATCTGCAGTTCTCCACTTCTCGCTAATCTGTGGGCTCCTGGAGGCAGGGGTATGTGTCAGCCTTTCATCATTATTC
Source organism: Nannospalax galili (assembly GCF_000622305.1). Lineage (NCBI taxonomy): Eukaryota > Metazoa > Chordata > Mammalia > Rodentia > Spalacidae > Nannospalax > Nannospalax galili. The sequence goes on from NW_008345226.1 coordinate 1,616,450, forward strand.
CCAGTACATGTGACTGTCCATACCTATGAGCTGTTTGTACAGTCATTAGTGGACTCTCCAAATGTTCCTGGTTATGGTAGTTCCTGAGAAGAAATTCCTGGAAATTTCTATAAAAAATGTAGATGCCAGAAATAGACATAAAAATTAGCTTGTCAGGTCAGAATATTTACACATACAACTTTCCACAAAAAGTGAATTTCACATTGGAGCACCCCCCTCTCCTGAAAGCCCTCACCATTAATATTATACTTAATTATTTAGATTTGATTTATTGGGAGTCAATACTTAATTTAAAAAACTAATTCCTATTTAGAGTTTTAATAAATAATAATGTTGATACACTGACATCAGAATGTAAAACATTTAATTTTTCATACAATTAAATTTTAAATAAAATCTAATGAAAATAATTCCTTTGCACAAACTCTACACCTTAACCAATCTTTAATTTGAATCCTATCCCAGTGCCCGTATCTTCTGCTTTCTGGTTCTCTTTTCTTATTATTTCTTTAGTGAGGTTTATGTGAAAAAAAGATTGACTTCCTTCAGGTCTACAATTAATTGGGGTACCTGGAACTGACTTAAGAGAAACAAAACATAGTTACTTTTAATGTAGAAGAGAAGTTAAAATGTCTACAAGCTGGGTGTGATGGTGCACACCTTTAATCCCAGCACTTGCGAGGCAGAGACAGGTAGATCTCTGTGAGACTGAAGTCAGCCTGGTCTACATAGTGAGTTCCAGGCCAGCGGGGCTACAGGGAGATCTTTGTCTCAAAAAGAAATGTCTACTGCTAGACATATTTGGATTCGAACATTAGATTCAATTCTATAGCAAGCATTTAATTTTACCACAAATAAAAAATATTAATACTTAAAATATCGAGAATGCTGTCTTCTGACCTTTGTGATCAGATGATATGTAATATGGTAGTACAATACATATGTATGTTCATGTAGCATGGGTACATGCATACACACACACACACACACACAATTTTCCTAAAGTGACTACATTCATTTGGATCAGCAGGGAGCCATCACTACAAAAAACTCAAGCAATACAGATTTATTATGAGACTGTTTCTCAAACTGAGGTAGTCTTGTCTCAAGGGACTATATGGCAATGGGCCAAGAATTACAGGAAGCAACTGAAGCAAATAATGTGGCTGAGCCTCTAAATTGTTTATTTTAATCAATGAATTAAACATCCTTATATAAAAACTGGTACAGTTCTTCGAAGGAGGAGAATGCAAATTTCTCATGAAAATTGAAAGATCACAGCAACATGAGACTGCAAGAAAATGTTGAGCTTCTGATAAGCTACTTGGGTTCTGTCCCAGACTCCTAGGGTACATGTTCTTTTTGTTTCTTTGTTTAGGTGGAAAAGTCAGGCATTCTTGTATAGGATTCACATAGAAATAAACACAATAGCTGGAACTGAGCAGAAGCTAATGTGGGAGACTGAAATGCTGCTCAAAGAACAGAGCTCAAATACCAAAGGGGTCCTAGCAACAGAATTATCAGGACAGTCCCTCAGTAGCAGAACACCTCAACACCTCACCCCTTTGCCCTCAGGAACTCCAATAAGGGTCTGTATGTCTGCTCCAACAGTTCTTACACCCACCAGCCAGCTTATCTTTCCACTCTCCAAATTTCTTTTGGTTTCTACTTTCTTACAGCTTTTGTCCTCTAATTTTAGTATGCATAAGGCCTTCTCATTTTTCCCTTTTATTAGTAATATATTCATTATACAAAATAATAGTTTTCCAATCCTGAAAAATGTTTCTATGATGTTTTCATACATGCGTACAGTATACTTTAATCTTATCCATCCTCCCTGTCTGCCCCCCACCCTCCGGTGGTCCCCTTCCCCTTTCCCTATCTTGTTCATAGAAGAGAGAATAGTCTCTCTTCTATGAATGTCTTCCTGCAACTTCTAGGGCCAATTTATTTTCTGGAATTTTGAGTTCTTTTCTGTCTCTCAAAAGCCTAAATAACTTTGTATATTAAATGTATACCTCCCCCAAATTGAGGAAATGATGCCTTCATTTAACCATAGTTGTCCCTACTTACATATTGGTTTTGTGCCAAGCTGCCATAGATAGGGTTGGTCAGCCTACAAGCTATTTGCCCTTGAGCTCACTGTCTGCTTTTGGCAAGGCTGGCTGCAGAGTAGCTGAGGTGATACAGTTTAAAGATTAAGGTCGTGTAGTTTATGGATTCACCATGGACAGATTTCCTCTGCAGAAGACTGGAAACATACCATGGGAATCTTGACTCTAGTATTCACTAAAGCAGCCTCCCTAAAAGACATTGGAAACTGAAACTGATTCCTCTGGAAGGGTAAGAGATAGAACAAGCTAAAGAGCCAAAGGCTTTCCATTGAAACCAAAACTCTGTGACAGTCACATAGAAATGTAAAGAATTTAATCTTTATTTGAACGAAAATTCCTAGATACTACAGACATCCTTTACTACATTTCTTTTCATTCAAAATAATTTTTTTTTCATTTTAGTTACAGAGGACTGAGTAAAATATAATCCACTATCACTGTTGGTTCATATAAACCCTTCTGACCTTATATCATTAACACTCTTATGACAAAATACCTGTCATCGACAGATTTATTTTAAAAAGAGAAATGTATTTCATACAGTTTTGCAGACTGGGAGTTCAAGACTAAGACCCCAGTACATTTCATATCTGTTAAGGGTCTAGTCTCTGCTTCCATTATATCACCTTGTTGCTACCTTCTCTGAAAGGGAGGAACCCTGTGACTTCTCATTGAAGAAGGGATAGAAAGGCAAAAGGCAAGTTCTTCATGTTTGTCTCCTTTCACAAGAAAGCTAATCTTATTTGTGAGGAGAGAGTCTCAAGTTACCTCCTAAAGAGCACAATGCTTCATACATTGCATTGACCGTTGTGATGTGATTCATATTTTTAGTTTGGATCATGTGCTGTGTGACTTTTCCCAGAATGATAGGAACAGATGTCTATTCATCCAAGGTAGGGCACCAACTACAGTCCAAAAAAAAAAAAGAAAGCAGTAAGCTTAGGAACAGGGGTGGCTTAACGGCAGTTGCATCACAGAAAAGTCCTTTCCAGCATGAATGAGGACTTAGGAAAGCTCCATCCTTAGAGCTCCTTCCCCCACTGGCAGGTAATTCTGTTGGTCAGAGTCCTTTCTCCCTAGCAGTAGCTCTACTGCTTTAATAACCTTGAGTAGAGGTCTTTCAAATCTTGTGAGCTTTGGGAACTTCCTGGGCCTTGTAAGTTTTGTTTACTTTTTGATCCTTGTGAGCCTCTCTCCTCCCTTCAGGAGGGAGAGAATGTTTAAATTGGGAGGAAATAGCTATATCTGTTTTCAGGATTATAAATTCCTAGCAAGGATGGATCATACAAGTTCCAGTCTTCCTGACTTTAATTAGACATAAATTCTCTGACTTAGCTTAATCTGATGGTAGGTCATAAAACCCTCCTTATACTAGAGGAGTTCTACCCCCATATCCTAGAGGAAGGAATTGTGCACAAAGAGGTTTAAATGGATCTGAACAGATGGGCCTGACTGAATTTCTTCTCTCGGCCTATGAGTCAGTACATCAATGAACTGAAGCCTCCATAAAATCCCCAAAGACAAAGTTCGAGAGCTTCTAGTCAGTTGCATACATGGATGTTCTGGAGGATGGCTGGGAAGGGCATGGTAACTCAGTGCCCTTCCTCCCACACCTCCCCTATACATTCCTTCAATTGTATCATTTATAATGTCCTTTATAATAAGCCTGCAAATATCAAGAAATGCTTCCCTGAGTTCTGTGAGTCACTCAGACAAATTAATCAAATTTAATCAAATTCAAGGAGGGAGTTGTGCAAACCCCTCCCCATTAGTCAAAAGCACAGGTAATATAATCTTAGCTCTGTGATTGGAATCCAAAGCAATTTTGGAAACTGAACTTCAACTTGTGAGATCTGACGAGATTTCCAGGAAAACTGTGTCAGAATTAAATTGGATTAGAGGATAGCATCTGGATTACAGTGGACCAGCTGATATCCCCAGCTGCAGAGCTGCTTGCTTGCTTGCTGGTTGGGAGAAATTCATATATCTTTTGAGGTCAGTGAACTCCTCTGTGTTGATTGTGGCATGAGAGTAGATGGAAAAGAGGCAGTTAGTGTTTTTCTTCATACCCAAGGATTAAGCTTCATTTGTATTTTGGCAGAGACAAAAACATTCTAACCATAGCACCTCCTTCAACTGATTGATTGATTGATTGATTGATTGATTGATTGATTGATTGATTGA